>NC_133203.1:47971365-47978865 GCF_958299795.1 Porites lutea
GGTGGCGGATCCCCCAGTTCTGGGGTACTTTTTGTGTAGCGGGTCGTTCTCCCACCACGTCAAACTTTATGTTTATGCACAAGATTTCCATCCGGAGGAATTGACTGGCTTGTGTGCAAAATATATAAACGGCAAACTAATCGTGACGAAAAGCGATGAACAAGTAAACAAAATTGTAAAAAAATACAAAATACAAAAAGAGGTTAAAAAAAATTCAATCAATTAAAAAAATACAAAATAATAAATGAGCAAATTTGTTGAAATATTTTTTGTTTTACTATTTTGTTTACTTACATCGCTTACCCGTCTGGATCAGTTTGCCGGGCACAAAAGTGGGAACTGGGTCCCTGCCTGCACACAGTTTTTGTTAGTTTTGAGTCCACTACTTTTTAATCGCTGATAAGCGCATGTTTCAAAATGGCGTACGCCAGGGCAAAATGGAGTAACTATGTACACAGTCACATCGAGTACTTAAGGTGTGAACACAATGCCATCTTATGCTGACTCAGGCACTGGTTTCAGGGAACAAAGTGTGGGCAGCGCTTAAGACAACTCAGCTGTAGTCCTGCTCAGCGCCATTTGACGTCTTTTGCAGCGCTATACTTGAACAAGAGATCATTCGAACAGCATAATATTATATGTTAATTAATTATGTTTTACTTCTTGACTTGATCTTGTTTAAGTGCAATGAACTGCTTACTTGAAGTAAATTAGAACAAACCAATAAAAGAAATTGAACAATCCGAAGAGAGCCATAAATGCTATCCTTGCCGCAAAGTCAACACCTCTCGAATCGATCTCATCATTCTCTTGCACTGCAGATCCTTCGTTCTTTTTTACGTCATTCAACTCGATTTGCGACCTCTTCCCTTCTTCAACAGAACACAACCCTCCTTGGTGGAGACTGGACTCACTCATCAAGTCGCATGATTCTCGATGGAGGTCGACTTTCCTGAAGAATGGTGCTTTGATCCGCAATAAGCCTTTCTATAATGAATAAAATAACAAACACGAAAATGCAGACAAATCAGTTTTACTCGTAATACCAACAACCCTTTCTTACATTCTTGTGAGGCCAGGATTGAAAGCCCTAGATAGCAAACATTTGCTTAAGCCATGTCGATAGCAATTTCACCAAAAAGTGACTAAAAAGAAAAATCTTGCAGGAATTTTAGAAGAGAAGAAGTTAGTAGCAAAAATATAAGAAAACGAATAGAATAAACAAAAAATAAAAGTTATGACAAGGATTCTCGTTGTAAAGTCATATTACCAAAAAACACAAATATAGCAATCTGGTGAATAACAAAAACAGCATGAAAAGAAAGCAAATGCTGCAAAAGTAAATTTTATCGGCAATTGCAAATAGATGTTGCCCAACTCCCCAAAATAGCAAGAGTAACTGAAACAACCCTGGAAGTTTGCAAAGAAAATGAAAGACAAAGAAGGCCCTCGACATGCCGCGAATCTATCATCCGACAAATATAGAAAAAGTGACAAGCCTTTTTATCTGGAAGTCAAATTACTGAAATATATTGTGAACAAATAATGCAGATTTAGTAAGAATAACCGGCAAATTTGGTTTAAAAGAATGAAAGGCAAAAAGATCCTCTACACGCCGCTAATTTAGCAAAAATAGTTAAAAGTGAAAGGAAGGATATTATCTGCAAAGTCATATATTATGGTTACTAGTAAAGCAAGAATAACAAAGTTTTAGATAAGAGGAATTTAACAAGGATATCGAACATGATCTGCATCACCTGCACTTAACGTGAAGAAAACAAGAATAGCTTGAACTAGAGTAGAAAATTTAGGAAAGAAAAAGGAAGGCAAAGTGAGAAAATAAAGAAGCCGCGCCCAATAAAAGCGTCAGCTTAGGAAATACAGCCAAAGGAACGAAGAATATGTTGCCTGCAACGGCAACGGCAACGGCAAAAAGCTTGTTAAAAAAAATCGCAAATATAGCATGAATATTAGCTTGTTTATTACCCTCTATTTTAGACATCCTTAAGCGCGCGTATGAAAATAACAACCGCGGGGTGACCGCAAGCGCAAGGGGTTTGGTGTTTTTTTCTAGCGCGTCGCACTCATTCTCGCGCATGCTGTCAAATTGTCAAAAAAAAAAAAAAAAAAAAAGAAGAAGAAAAGAAAAGCAAACAAACAAACAACCATCCAACAACAAAAACAAACTGAAAAGAAAAACGTCTGTGGGCAGGCTACATGAATAATGGCAATTTTAGCAAGTTTTTCATCATATTGTTTCACTTGGAGGAAAAGGTGCGCGTTACCGCCTCAGAGCACTAAAAAAGGCCATAATTAAAACTCAGCGTCGTTGACCTCTTCAGATCTTATGCAAGGTGAGATGCAAAGGACATATTTCGTAAATAAAGAGTTTTTCGGTGGATATTTTCTCAAAACTGCTTCTTGCTTTAGTTTTCATTTTTTTTGATAATCATCTCAGTTTGGCAGTTGCAGAGAATACCTTGTTAGTTGCGCTTGCTATATTTGCTTGATTTGGGACTTACATTCCTTGCAAAAGTTTCTTTTAAGAATTTTTGATTTTTCCTTGCTGCTTCTGTTTTTTGGTCATTTTTGCGTCCGCTTATAAGAACTTGTCCACGGGTGATATGACTGTGCGAGGTAACATACGGCAAGTCTGTTCCTAGCTGATACATTATAGGACGCACACCTGTGGACAAGTGGCCACAAAGTTTTGTTACTCACTCGTTTTCAGGTATTTTCCTTTAGAAACTGGGGTGGGCAAAAAAAAGTATCAAATTTCCACTGCGAAATTAAAAAGGCCTTCCCTGTCTACCCTGAAGAAGGACGCTTGTCCGTTTGAAAGATCCGGAAAACTCAAGTCGCTTTTTTCTTTTAATTACTGTCTTCTTATTAATAGAAAATTAAACCTTGAGAACAAGAGATTGCGCATGATGTGAATTTCAGTTGTTGCTCGTAAGGTCGTAGAGTCAAGTACACTCCTTCTTAAGATTGCATAGTAATACCTTCGCTCTTTTTTGGTGTATAAGGCCAATATATTCTAGCATGGTGCAGAGAACAAAGAAGAAAGATGTCATCAGACACACATCAATGGCTTTCACGTAGGAAACTCTTGGCATGGAGGAATTGACGGCGCCCCAGATAGTTGATATGGTGAGAAGTGTCGTAATGCACAGGCTCACACGCGCGGGTGTCGCGCGACTATCAATGAACAGCGACATCCAAGCTACAAATACCACCGCTATACAAGGTATGTAGATTTGAATCAGGTAAAAACCCATTCTTCGTTTGAATGAGAATGTCGCTTGCAGGGCTGAATACTCTCCTGAAAAAGAAACAGAAAATTAAAAAATCATCAAAGAGACCCACAATACTATTAAATAAATGATAATGATGATGATGATGATGATGATAATTATCATTAGTATATACACACTCAGTGATCTTGGTGATTTAAGCAATCTGATTGGTTCGCTATCTCGGACTATTCAACAATATTCACCTCCTAGCGAGTGGATAATGTGTGAGCTCGTTTTTTTTTCCCATTTTCCTAGAGAAAGATCTTTTAAAAGTCGACAAAATCCTAGGGTTGACTTTTTTCAGGCAAGAAAAGACTTCGAAGGATTCAAAACGGCGTTTTTCCATTTACTGTTGTTGAGTTTTGTAGTCGATAGATTGTTTACAACTCCCGTTTATTCGGCTAGAAGAGGCCGTTTTGTGAACTCAGCGTTTCCTAACAAGAAAAATTTGGCCCAACAACGAAGTTTATTTATGACAAACAAATTTGAAAGCAAATGTTTGCAGAAATTCTACGTTTCAAGTAAACACGAGAAAGAATGCTACATGAAAACGACGTCTTACCTCGAGGAACCGAATCGCCATTTTTGTCAGCACTTCATGCGAAGAAAACGACACAACAAATCTTTTCGGCTATAAACTTGGCGAGTCAACAGAAAACAACAAAGCTCTTCTTTTCTTCTCAGGTAAGGAAACAATTCAAACTTTTAGCGGTTCCATTGAAGTCATTATGCTGTTGTTTTTCGAAGTGATAAGCTTGTGAATTGACATGTTTGAAAATTCTGCAAAGATCTATTTTTAAACTGTCGCGTGTCTAGCTGACCTGATCTGTCAATCAAATCGTACTTTTTAATGGTTTCCTTTCTGATTTTGTTGAGACCACTTCGTGTGTATATACTAAAACAATTATTCTTTTCAATCTCGGTGAATAGTGGCTTTAGGAATATTTACCTCGCCACTTCGTGGCTCGGCAAATATTTTGCCACTATTCACCTCGATTTCAAAGAATAATTGTTAATTATAGGGAGCTGGGATTAGGACTTTCCCGATTGTGCTCAGCAACTTTTCAATAACTTTGGCATTCGGAGGAACTTTTTGCCGTTCTGAAAAACTGGTGCTACTTTTGCCTTCCTGAGCAATTTTTGAGCAAAATATAGCAGGTCAAGAGCAAACAAGACAAAAATCAACGATTTCATAGAAAACTTCAAGTTATGCCAATTTCTTACGTGTTAGTATCAACTTAAAGGTAAGCTTTAAAAGAAAAAAAATTATGCACATTTCGATCGATTGTAGAAAATAAAAAAGGAAAAAGGGCTATCATATTGAGCTTGGGCTATCCGTGGTTACGCCCATATTTTCGAACAACTCTTAAAGATAAGTTTCAAGATATTTTTATTGATCATTGTTAACAATTACTGGGAAGGGAAGGGAGAAGAATAAAGCTCTTGATTAACGTACATACTTAAAAACATCGATAAATTTAGGAGGCAACTTTTAAATTTAGGAAGCAACGGTTTGGATCTTTGTCAATTTTTTAGCAACTTTTTGACATTTCAGCAAGTAACTTTCCAGCATTTTATGAGCACAATCGGGTCGACAGGCCTAGCTGGGATTGGCATAGTTGGCTAGTACGCTGACAGATGTTTAACACTGTCGATTTCTAGGTGTGACCTCCATTCCTTGTTTCGACTTCTCTTTTTCCGTATATATAGCTTTAAAAGTACCTTTAAAACGCAACAGGACATTGAGGGTGGGAAAAGGTGTAAAATCAGCGTGTCGTCGTTATTCAGATGATAACTATTTCGAGCTACTGGATGGCGAAGAAACCTTGGAAATTAAAATCATCAAAAATAAAATGGTACCGAATACCAACCATACAGAAACTTTTATTGATTCAAATTTTTACTTACAGCCTTACACTGATCTACTCACCTGCGACATACTGTGTTCTTCCGACAGCGGTGCTCATTTCGTTCATGTAAAACTGCGCCATTTCTTTGTCTAGTACTA
This sequence comes from Porites lutea, assembly GCF_958299795.1. NCBI lineage: Eukaryota > Metazoa > Cnidaria > Anthozoa > Scleractinia > Poritidae > Porites > Porites lutea. Next base: position 47,976,670 of record NC_133203.1, read on the forward strand.
CGAGTGAAGGTGACTTCCATTTGAAAACCAGGTGTTGAGTTGGGTACGCATCTAAAAAGAACATCGTGACTTTTTTATTTTACTGACAAATAAACCAACCACTGATCACAGAGTTGGAAAACTGTTTGAATGCAGAGGTCCACGTAATGCGTAAATAAAACTGACTGGTTCCTCTTGCCGGGCCTCTAGTTAAAGAGATGCTGTAGCCAGACGTCACTTAGTGTGTAAAATGAAACAAAACTGAATGCAAGGCTGGCACTACGGCAAATCGGCATTACATTGGTCATACGTTTTCACTAATTTCCCTCAACTCCATCGCAAATAAGCGCCAATTCCACTATAATAAGGCCTGGGCCAAACGTCGAACGTTTGATCCTAAATTAACTGAAGTTAAGTTCGTCCGTTTGGGTCAGAAGTCGAACTCTAGGACGCGTCTATTTTCTCCCGAACGCGCGGGGCTAAATATACATCATCATACAAATTTTTTTATATGTTAGTTCAGTTCGTCGCATGTGAAGATCGACGTTTGCCTCGCAGATGATCTTCAGACGGATAGAACGTGTTCGACGATCCAAACTTATTCAGACAAACTTAACTGAGTCAGACGTCGAACTTAATTTTCATGAACTTAATGCATCAGTCAATTCCAGCTGGGCCCAGCGCCCCCACCCCCCACCCCGGGCTACTTCGGGGCATTTGCCCACCTTGTCGGTCCCGGGGGTGGGGCATTTGCAAAGTTTACGCTGCCCGGGGGCGGGGCATTTGCCAACCCCGGGGCTAACCCCGAGCTTTTGACACCCAGCGGTTCCTATCAGAATATAACTAAGCAGAGGATTTTACTGAAAAAAAAAGCAGTCTGGCTCATCTGTCAAGGACGGGAAAAATTGAAGAGAATTTTAAAGACATTTTCTCGATTTTATGCATGCATTTCTTCATTGCTTATCAAGCCAGAATTACATAGCGAAGTCGGGAGCTATCGACGTGAACCAACGTCTTTTGGTCATTGAATCAAATTTCTGTTGATGTTGTTTGAAGAACATCCTTTCATATTTATAAAACTATTCATAACAGTCAACTTTACAGCGCACTATTAATTTTATTGTCAATAATTTTATAACAATACTAAAACCGTAAACTGGTGTCGTCACGGCGGTGTAATAGCACTATTACAAAGGAAAACGCTAAATTTAAACAAATAATCGCACACTAAAATGCTTAAAATGGCACTACTCGACTGTGCGATCAATGAAAAATGTTGCAGTGCTGACGGAGGATGGGGCATTTGCCCTCTTTCTTCGACCCCATCCCGTGGGATTTGACAGCTCAAGAGTCCCCCCACCCTGGAATTTGCCATGCAAGGCGAAAAAGAAGCCAATGCCCGGGGGTCAGCCGGGGGGGGGGGGCTGGGCGCAGCTGGAATTGACTGATGAATAACTCACTAAGTTGGTTCGTCTCATGAAAAGTTGGACATTTGGCCAAGGCCTAACATGATACAATTGAATCCTTGGTTCCATAAGGCGGGAGTCAGACTTGTTTAATCACGAGTATGATTACAGACCGAATTGGACGACACGAAGTTCTGTTACCAATTAATCATAACTTTAACAAAATTTGTGATATGTAAGGTTCTTTTTTTTTAAATCAAAACAAAAGAAATTCCAATATTTTTTTTGCAAGCGTGAAAAAAAAAAGGCATTTAAGCACGAGCGACATGACACGTACAGTATTAAATTGTCCTATTAAACTGAAATCGGGGCAGTTGATAACCAATCAGATTTGAGAATTTTGTTATAGGCGGTTATGATTAACGGCTGAATCGCTCTTGCTCAGCTTTATTGATGTGGAGGTTCCATTAAAGAGGTAAAATGATTTATGTCAGCCTTCAATGTTTACAACGACGTTTACCGCGAACTGTTTTCTTCCGTCTTGGACAATTTATCGCTGTGTAACCGCAAACATGAAAGTGATCAAGACCCAGAGCCAGCCCAAGCCAAGCTATTTCCCAAAGGAGAACTTTGAGGAAAAGGTCAAGTGGACCCGCACCTATTAACCGTACTCACACTAGAGAGAGATTATCCGTCTGAGACGGGTTATCCGTGGGATAATTCGCGTCAGACAGATAATACGTCTTAATTTGAAAATGGAATGGTCTTAGTGGAAACACACCTATTAACCGTACTCACACTAGAGAGGGAT
>NC_133203.1:47983865-48013865 GCF_958299795.1 Porites lutea
CCTACCCAACGTTCGTGGGACAGGAAGGTCTGCTTGTGAGGCTTGGGAATCTAGGGAGACTATGGTAGCATGGTGCAAATAGCCGGGATGAGCTACTTTGTCCACACGAACCAAGAGGATTGGGTCTGCTAGAAGAAATCAGGTGTAGCTTTCTGTGATAAGTAATATTCCAACAGTATAGGATCATAGTTTGAAGCCATTTCACAATCACTAGTTTCCGCGCACCTCTACCGGCGAGTTGTGGACAAAAGCAGCTGATAGCTGTATGCGAACCTTTTTTCCACAAAATGGTTTCTGGGTTTTCGCATTCGACAGTGTCATGTATTGATTTTTTTTAATCTTAGTCGAGGTCTTTTTAATTATGTACTGTCTATCTGACTGACTGTTTCTTTGTGTTTTTTTTTTTCTGGTAATAACAGGTTTCATAATTTGGTCGTGGTTGGGGTTATAGGCTCCTGATCGTGAGCAAATAGCGAAAAAATCAACAAGCAAAACCAAAAGTAAACTGTAGCGTTGAATCCGTTGGCCACGGAGAATTGGTATTATTCTGCAAGTTCTTTACTACAGCAAGAGAGTATACTCCCTTGACTATGGGACATTGGGCCGGGGGAACTTAGTATTTTGACCCGGCATAGGGGAGGAGGGGAGGGGGAGGGGGTACTCTGGCCAGATTCCAAGTCACGGGGATGATCGAAGTATGTTTTTTTCTTAGTTTGAAAATATTTTGAACAATTTTTTTTTTTAGCTGTGGCTTTACTTAAGTATTCAAAATATTCGTTCTCTTTTGGTCTTAATTTTCGCTTCCACGGATCACTCACGACACTTGGAATCCGAGGTACCCCTCCTGTTTAGTACTTCGAAGGCAAAAAAGCTGTTTCAAAGCCTAGTAGGTAAATAAAAGAAAAATAAATATGCATGGCTGTTTCTACTGCGATGAGAGGATTTCTTGTCAAAAAATGTGAAAACTGTATTAAAATTGCTGACAACAGCTACGAAAATTTCGTGACAGCATGATGACGTGACTAAAGCGTGTGACCAATTTCCGGTCACACCAAAGGTCATACGATCTTATGCGATGTTTATTATCAGCCGACGAACGATTGAAGTGATCAAAGGTTTTCAAAATCGAAGTCATTAGTTTGCGATGAATTTTTATTCCTTTTGCCTCCTGACTGAAGTAAAAACTCTTGTAACTCTTGCTTCGACGTGTTGTGACTTTATTTCGATTCACGGCCGGATTCGGACGCAGTTGCTGAGCAAACGTACGTTTGTCTTTTGGCTAAAAATTATATATTTTGTGACTCAAAACGACGCAAAAGAAGTTGGAAATAACTTTCCTTGCCGTAAAAACGTGTTACAAGCAATGGTGAGTAATCCTTTCATGTAAAACCTTTCTTTTAGTTTGACAACCGTCCGCAAGCCGTCTAATTTGCATAAATTTCCCAATTCTTGCTCTCACCGCTTGCTTTGGTGTCAGGATGATATTTGATTTCCAGAGCTAAAACTTTCCAGTAAGTTAGTACAAAAGCCAAGGTTCCATTGTATATTGATTTTATGATCAAGCGGCATATACCAGAGGCCTTTTTTAATAGTCAAAGTTGGCCTTCATTTTCTAGCACGTCTAACGTCACAAATATGACCTCTTTACACTTGTCGATTATAAAAATGTAAAGCATTGTTTATCAAATTTTCTTTTAGGATTTTCAAGAGTAAGAACAAAATAATAATTCGGTGAAGTTTCAATGTCAGGGAATGTTTCTTACGCGTTCACCCTTCTCTCGAAGTTGCCATTGCATCCTGCCGTGTTTTGTGCGAAAAACGAGCATAAAATCGATTTTTCAAACTTTTCCTAATTTCTCCTTTAAAATGAATCGTTTGAACCCAAAACTATTTTTCCTTAAATAAGGTCACTAAAAGGGATGTTTTGGCAAAATAAAAAAAAAATCGATTTTTTGACGAGTGTCGTGCGATTCTCGATTTTCTCAGATAAAGGCTCTTAACAGACAGACGACCAATAACATCGCGACGTAATTGACCAACCAGCTCAATAACCAAAGTATAATACCATCAACTGACGTGATACAACTCACTTTGACTCTGAAGATGACTACCGCACAGGTTTTCGAAACGTCAGTCACTGTCAACGACAACAGTCCTATTCAGGACTACGTTCACCTGCACGATTATGGTGGCCCATTATTATCATAGAAAAACTAACTGGAAATGCCTGTTTTATTTAACGAAATTGAAACCATATTTTAAAAAAGACCAAAATAAAAAAATAAATATACATAAATACAAAAACACACAAAAAAAATTGATTAAAATAAATTTGAATTAAAACAAAATAAAGAAACAAAATGAAAATGTAAATAAATTTCAACCCAAAAAAAAAAACAAAAGAAAATTTAAATTAAAAAATAATAATAATAATAGTAAAAAAAAAATGACATCGAAAACAATAATTAAAAAAAAAAAACAACATATTAAAATCCCTTAGTAGAAATGCAAATTGATTTTTATTTTGCTATGATAACGCTGGGCCGAACTGAAATCACAATAAATTTCTTTTCTCAAAATGAAATGTCGTAAAGTGACCCATCGTTATCATAGACTGCGACACGTACGGTCAGTGGAGAACCCCTCGTTACCAGGGCCTCTATCTTTCTTCTCTCAAAATTATGGCGGTTCGTTGCTCAGACTGGGAGAAGGACCAGCAACTAAAGAGCGATCTTGAGCGCTACGTGTTAGCAAATTATTCGAGACAAGAGATACTAGATTTTGCTAGTCGCGACTACCCTGAATATGCATGGAGTCTACCCACACTCAGTAGGAGATTGAATTTTTTCGGCATCAAATACATTCGTTATGAAACGAGTGTAGAAGATGTCAAAAAGGCTATACAGGAGGAAATGGAAGGCCCAGGGCAGTACCTTGGATATCGAGCTATGCAGAGAAAAGTTCGAGAGCAGCATAAATTGGCTGTTCCTCGTAATCTCGTCTATGATGTTATGAGTATGGTAGACCCCGAAGGAATGACGAGGCGAGGGAATGTTGGTCAAAAGAAACGGTAAAGGGGGGCGACAGGAACGTTTACATCACTGGTAAGATTTTAGGAATTTGTAGGTTTTAATAAACAATGAATCTATTGGCACATGACATGTCTTCTTTTTGTCCCTTGTTATTGTATTGATCAGTAGCACTTATTCCCAGTCATCCTTCATCTTTCAAAGTAACCAGTCCCCATACTTCTCCACATTATCTCCTCGGCGGTCTATAGAAGAAGTTTAGGTGCTGCCCATTTCATTTTATTAACTGTTGTAGTGCTTTGTAATGTGTGTATAGCAAAAAAGTCTTTACATAGATTTTTGTCTCAAAGTATTCCTGTTTGCTGTCTTAAATACAGGGACCTAACCACACCCATTCAGGGGATGGTCATGACAAGCTCATGGGCTTCATGAATAGCACGTTTCCTTTAGCTGTTTACGGGTTGCAAGATGCCTTTAGTGGATACATTTTGTATTTGAAATTATGGACCACAAATTCTGACCCCAAGCTGATTGGGCGTTGGTATATGGACCATTTGTATTGCACGAAAGGTAATTTGTCCTGTTTCAATAATATATGCATTCAGATTGTGATACAGTTAAAAAGGGCTCTCATAAGCACCCATCTCGTGAATTCACAAGAGCATTCGAAGTTTGGGTTGGTTGTTCATAAAGATGACGGCTTTTATTGGTGCTCGGAATAAAAAGATGGACTTATTGAGGGCTGCTGCTTTTGGCTAAAATATTGTCATAAGTACTGGTAATTTCCAATACTTTCTGGTGAAAATTTGGATTTTGTTTCCTTTTTGCTCTCAGTATTAACAAAATTTGATCAAAGAGAAAACCCTTTATTCAATTGTTGACTGAGTACTCAGCAGGGGCTCATGAGAACTTGAACACAAAGGAAAAGACCAGCAGGTACATGCAAGTCATAGAAAATTTCACTTTTAATCAAAACTATTTAGCAAGATATGTCAAAGTATGTCATAGTACGCATGAAGAGGGTGATTTTTCAGTAAAAACTCTTAGAAAAAGCTTATTGCTTTGTCAAAATGGCTGGTCCAGCCAGCCAGTTCTGACTTTTTCAAAGTGCAGTTACTGTAGTTGGTCGTCCCTTACAAGAGGGATTGTAGAGAGAGCTTTGTTTATAATTCAATAGTCTATGAGTTAGGACTACAGAGGGTTTTGCTCTATGAGTCAATCAAAATCCTCAAGGCCTAATCTTTTTTTTGGTTTGCATTCAAGTGATCAGTAAATATCTCAGGCTGGACAAGGGAACTGAAACTGGGCACATGGCAACCATTCATGCATTTTTAAGACAGGACCAGGACAATGAGCCAGAAACAGTGTTTTATGGACCATCAACAAACAACAAGGTAAAAACAGAACAGTATTTTACCATCTTTCCAGAATCAATATAATCAATAAAATAAAAATTACTGGTTTGATGCCCATGTAGGCTTTTCTTAATTATCATGTTAATAGTTTTAGATAAGAAAACTAGATGTATGCTGTAACATTTGAATCTTCTCCATTATTTTACAACCAATGCAGTCTGTGTATGAATAGCAAAATACCTTATACCACAGGGTGCAAAGAAAGTCACTTGTACAAAGCTGTAGCTAGGCAGCAACAATTTTCCAGTGAATTAAGCCTGGCAATCAACCTGGCTTAAAATACCTGGGAAGAACCATTAGATAATTATTAATTAATTACTTGCTTTATCAATGCATTGTAGTAAGCTATAATGAGAGCTTCTGGACTCAGACTTACTACCAAGGTATTTCTAAGATTGGTTTTACCTGAAGATTGTGCATGCAGATCATACAACATCTAGTCTGTAATGTAACACTGTTCTTGCAGATTTCACTTTGTGAGATGAGCTTGAGAAAATCCAGTTCACGTGGAATTATTAGGAATTTTCAATTAATTGTCTTCAAGTTCTAAAGTAAAGTAATGCAAATTCTCAGGAAAACTTTGCTTAAGAACAGAATTCACTAGCCCAATCACAAAATCCACTAACTCCAAGCTATCAGAAAAGACTTCCATTGTACACTGTGTTGATCTTGGAATTTCTGTATAAACCATAATAGAGTTGATCCATTTTTCACAGATTGAAAGATGGTGGGGAGATCTCCACAACCGCTTTGAGAGGTTTTTTAAGAGGCAGCTGACTATACTGCTTGAACAAGGCCACTATGATCCAAGTAATCAAACAGATAGGTATTACATGTAATACATTAAATTTAAAATGTATTCTTAACATTGTTTAATAGTTTTTTTTTATTCGTTAATAGAACAGCTTGTATTTCTATTTTTTGTTATTTTATAAACTATTGACCTGACATATTTACCTGTGACATGTCTATATCATGGATCTATGTGTATGTTCTTATTTTGTGTTTGCATTTTTGACAGGCACCTATTGGCATTCATTTTTATTCCCGTCATCCAAAAAGAAATGAATATCTTTAGGGAAACTGTGTGGAATTCACACAGAGTGAGGAGCCAAAAGGATGCTGCAGTTCCAAAAGGGATACCAAATCATCTCTATTCATTTCCTGGGCAATATAATGCAGATGAGTGTGGTATGGCTTGATATTATTACATATGCATATTTCCTTCTTTTTTTCAAGTGCTAATTTGTGAAGATTGCTCTCCAAGTTGTTTGCAAAAAGATTAAGGGCTGGTTACTTAAACAGAATTTAAATGGTGTTTAACAAAACCACATTCTAAAGGCCATTTAAATTCGGCTAACCCTCACATCTAACCCTCATTTTCTGTTTAGAGCATCAAGAGGGCTTACAATCCAGACTAGAAATCCATTTATGTACTTAACCTGAGTACCTTAAACCAGGATATAAGTTAGACCTTCATTAAAGAACCAGCTCTAATAGTTTTAACCATCAATATTGCATTTCAAAATAGAGAGGGGCTCAATACTTACATGAAGGTCTTAATACATCAGCAAGTTTATTGGTTTGTATAGGTTTCTTATTTTGCATACCATAGGTTTGCAAGTCACTCAAGAAGCTCTGGATGAGGTTGCTACATTATCGGGTGTCATGTCAGTTGGAGATGATTACTTGCCAAGTAGTGTGAGAGAGGAATGTGAACGAATTGTTCCAAACATAGATGGGGTAAAGCCAGCTGAGGCAGCAGATGCATATCTCTTCTTAAAGGCACAGTACAAAGAGCCAACATCATGATCATCACAATCATAAATCATTATCGCAGCTTTTTTACGTTTTAAATTTCAAAAAAGTCCAAAATTCAGCATTCTTTATCTCATTTTATAACTTCTTAGAAAAAGGTTATTTCTGTCAGTATACCCATATTAAACAATAACCTGTAAATTTTGCATATTACCTGCACAAACTCAAGATGCCTAAGACAAGGTCCGAACACAGGCAACAATCCACAAAACAATTCCTTTTTGTAAATGAACTGAACTATAACATGTTCACCTTCCAATGGATGATAAGAACCATGAAAAGAGTTCTGTACGTAATGTAACAATACGTGAATAAAAATAAAATAAACCAGTCATAAAACAGCTGTTTTGCCGAGGTGTGGAAGGAAATGGAATGCAGACTATGGCTGACTTAGGCCCATCATCTTGCAGTAGTCATTGCATTCATGTGCATCAATAAAGCCTGTTATCCCTACTGATGAACAATTTCCGCAGCAGAAATAAAATTCCATGCTGTTGGCATCCATAAGCACATTCGTTGCTATTTCAGGATCGTATAAACAGTAGCCAGATCCCTGTATATCTAGTAGCATGAGTTGTTGGTTGGATGATTCATATGTGTAGTGAACCAGACACTCTGCTTTAGCAAACAAATCTTTTAAAGCATCATCGGCATCTTCAGGTGGTTTGGCTTTCTTACCATCATTATTTATCAATTTGGCAAAGGGTCCTGGTACAAATTCCTCCACTGTGGCAGGTTGCTCATTTATTGTGGTGAAGTACACGTGGTTGTACTGAAAACACTCTCCCATTTCTTTTGGAGCCTGCGACTTAAACTTCTTTGTTAAATGCCTCGCTACCTCATGCATTTGAACTTGTTTGCGGCAATGGCTCTCTATATTTGTGTTAAATTGAGAACCAATTGCTTCCTTGGACTTATCATTGTACATTTTGATAACCCAGTGATTTGGAATGTTTTGCTTGGTGGATTTTCCAGTTAGCACACAGTGATAAGCATCACGGAATCCACCTGAGGAAAACTTCTCTGAATCTACTGCACACTCAACTTCCATTGCATCTTTCCATTGTCTGGAGGCAATGTCAAATTGTTCAAAGTTCAGCAGTAACTTTTTTTTTGCTACAGGTTTAACCAGCTTTCCAGCCTCCAGTAATGAGGCAATGGATACAGATGCAGGAAACTTAGTGGATACCGAAAAGCTTCCATAAGTTGCTTTGGGATTATTGGATGCATTTGCTTTTCTCACTGGAGCAGATAGCGCACCAGTAGTACAATGCACTGAGTCGTTATCAAACAACTCTTCCTGAACATCTTGTGTGTGAGAGTGATAGGAGTCTTCGCCATAATCTTGGCCAACGACAAACCGCACCAAATACACCTACAAATATCAAAGAACAGATTTGATTGGACTTCAATGTACTGAAAGTCAGCACGATAGTAGTCTCAGAGGACACAAACAAAGGATGAATGTGGTATCAACAGACCCACAAAAGCAGCCAAATAGTTCTAAGTGCAAGAGAGCAAGAGATGCATTTGTATACCTCTTCCATGCATTACTTGTGTTTCTGTGGTATTTGGGGGTTATTTAAGAGTGATTCCAGTGCATTTTAAGTGCATGCATTTTATACATTTTAATAAAGAGAGGAAAGCAAGGAACCTAAAACTTGTTTCAGTCACCCTTTAAATGGTCCCAAATAGCACTAGTAATAGAGGAGTCCCAGCAAGCTCTTGCATTTACAGTGATAGGCAACATGGCATTTATGTGTTGCTGCCATTTCTCATACAAATATCTCTAGAAAATTTAAGTAAGAAAACTAAACAAATGTAATGCATGGTTTGCAAAATATGTATGGATACAAAGGAAAGCTCTTCACATAATGTATGGATTTCTGCCCTGCATTGTAGAGTTCAACCAAGTCAAGGTAAGCACGGTTGTTCTTAATCCAACTGAATGACCCAATAAAATTTCAACAATTTGAAAACCCAAAACCCCAATCAAAACCATTTCTTCCTCTATCAAAGTTTTGTGTAGTGGTAATAAAATGCGAAATAGCCAATTCAAGCTGCCAACCACACCCCACTCTATTATTAAAAATTGAATGAATACCACAGTCTTAACTTAAGCATAACTCTCATGGGGTACAAAATAAGCTTTTCCGTGTAAAATTAATATTGTATGTGGGGAAATATTCAAGCCAATGGCTCAGATGATGCTCTTTGAAAACTTAGGGAGTTGATTTCTGTGATAAACCATTGCTACTTGAAGTTTCATTTCAATATAACTATTCATAAACCACAGAGGTGAAACGACAAAAGTTTAAGCTTCTGTATGCACATTTCACATGCATCTGTCATACTCTCACCTTGTCCTTCCTGTGAGGGATTTGTTCGATGCTGGTACACGAGGGTCCTTTGTTAGTGACAAGGACGTCGCATAAGCTCGCTGGCAAACTATAATGATCAGCACACGCTTTCTTCAAGTTTGTCAGCGTGAGATCCTCATAAGGGAATGCCACAAATTCTCTAGGCTGTACGGGACGAAATGTCTGTTTGTTGTCTGGCTCTGAAGCCAAACGTTGCACGATTAACTCATGCGGAGCAGAACCAGATTTCTTGCTCTTGCCCTTTCCGCGAGGATCCGGTCGCTTCCTTTTCGCCTTCATTTCCTCTTGTAAACGGTTCCATACAGTTTGCCTTTTATTCATCTCGATAAAAGGACTTTAGATGGGTGTAATATATGCGGCAGGTATGAGCCGGTGAAAGCACTAGCTTGCAGCTCACACGCGCGAGGAACCTTCCAGGCCAGGTACAGTGCTTGCCGCCGTTTTGAGATGACTCCGCTGATGTAACGTGTCGCAGGCAATGATAACGATGGGTCACTTTACGACATTTCATTTTGAGAAAAGAAATTTATTGTGATTTCAGTTCCGCCCAGCGTTATCATAGCAAAATAAAAATCAATTTGCATTTCTACTAAGGGATTTTAATATGTTGTTTTTTTTTTTTAATTATTGTTTTCGATGTCATTTTTTTTTTACTATTATTATTATTATTTTTTAATTTAAATTTTCTTTTGTTTTTTTGGGGGGGTTGAAATTTATTTACATTTTCATTTTGTTTCTTTATTTTGTTTTAATTCAAATTTATTTTAATCAATTTTTTTGTGTGTTTTTATATTTATGTATATTTATTTTTTTATTTTGGTCTTTTTTAAAATATGGTTTCAATTTCGTTAAATAAAACAGGCATTTCCAGTTAGTTTTTCTATGATAATAATGGGCCACCATACTCAACCTACTTTTGAAATGATTCCTGGGTTCAAACCGTTCACAGTTTTTAAAAAAGCAATAGGCGAATCAACAACTTTGCCCGTGGATTGTACTTTTTTTGTGCCTTTCTTTGCCGTCACCGCATGACTACGGTTTTGTTGAGGGCGTAAAAACAAGACAACGACTTTTTTTTTTTTCTGAACTTTGATGTAGTCCTTTAGAATTCATCAGTAGAAAAATTTGCCAAAATTTGACGAACGTTTTGGAACGAGATGAAATAAGCTTGAGCTCCCTAGGCGGGGGGAAGGGGTGGTAGGCCTCAGGTCAAGCTACTGTCAAAGACCACGGCCAAACCTCAATGCGAGAAAGAAAAGAACCCTTTGGTGTTATATAGAATGTGAAATTACTCAAAAGCTTTCTGATAATTTCTCTTTGTTTCAAAATTACTTACAGCTAATGATGTTGATTGTACAATTTTGCTCATCCATGGGGAAAGTACGTAAGTTCATGTAACATCTCGCTCGTAGAGTTGCTCTGTGATTTAAATTAGACACTGATTTAGTAGGGGTAATTATGGCTGAACCTATTGTTCAACTGCCGCGCTTTTCATTGTCAGCCTCGTCAGTCAACCCCTACTATCGACCTCCCCTCAAAATGATGTTCACACTCTACTGAAAAGCTTTTCGTGGCGCTACGAGAAACCATCCGGTATATAGTATGAATAGCAACGGCCTCAGGGCCGCACAAGTCGTTCACACGCATCAAACATCGTGCTGGCGCGGCTGGCTGAAAGGGCTTGGTGCACTAATTTCCAGTCCTCACTCCTGAATATTTACTGCCTGTTGCAACGGCAACATACTTCCAGCTCAGTGGGTTCCAGTCAACGCTCCTACGCGACGGACCAAATAAGTGAGCACGCTGCACCAAAGTATGGCAGAAAACCTATCCGTAATGTGACGCTCCGCTTTCGAGATAAGCGCGGCACATCTTTGCTCTGTCACAGAAATCGCGCCGCCACAACCGACCCCACAACTGTTCATGTGTATGAACAAAAGCCCCATCCGGTAGGAACAAAGCCTTATTTTGTGCTTACCATATATCCTGTGCACCGTCTATTAAAGATACAGTACATAGAAACAACGGCAAGTTTGGGTCGGCAGAACGCATGAAAGAGCTTTTTAGACAGTAGGTTTTTAGTTTTTTTGTTCATCCCACTAAGCTCAAGGTTTGCAGGGCATCAGACTGAGCAGAACAACCCGCAACAATCCAAGGATTGACAGTAAAATTCAAATTTCAACTAGAAATGTAACAAATAATTAATTTGACACAGCATGACGAGTACAATCATGCCCAAATACAAAAACTTTATTTGAAAAGCTCATTTGCTTTGAAAATATGGGCTCAATAATTTCATAACTATTTCACAAAATGTTTGAAAAGAACCTTAAAAGCGAAGACTACAAGTCGTAGAGGTGGATTATGGCAGTGCAAATCCACATGTACTTTAAACATGCACAGGTGGCCCAAGCGGTGGGCAAAACCAGCCTACATAGCTAATTAATTATTCTCACCGCAAAAAATAAGACGTTGCATGAGAAATATTCTATATTCTATAAATTAGCAAATTGTGCATTGAAATTTAATTTTAATTTTATCTTCAGCGTTTTCTTGTGTTTATTTGTATGCTGACTGCTTGTCAGGCCTCTAGGAACGTTTCAATGTCTTTTATGAGCATCTGTTTTTCAGCCAGATGAGCGAAGATAAGGCATTTAAACGTGTTTAATAACAGGCCTGAGGCATACAAATATCACAGGAAAATGCTAAAAATAAGTCTAATAGCAAATTTTAATGCACAAAGGATATTTCTCGTACAAAGTCAAATTGTTAGCGTATAAATTATTAATTAGCTAAGCAGGGTAGTGTTTCTCAAGGGCTCTCATAATGAGCTTAGGCCCCGTCCACACGTATCCGGAGATTTTTGTATCCGCAAATTTTTTTATGCGGATACACCTAGCGTCCACACGTGTCCGCCGTATACGCTCGGTGTATCCGGAGATTTCTGTATACGCTCTCCAGCGTGGAAATTTCTGTTTACGCTGTGTATCCGGATACGTGTGGACGCTCGTATCCGTATATTTTTGTCTACGCTGACGTCACAGTATCAGAACCAGTCTTTTTTTTTTTAATGCGCATGCTCTGTTGACTAATCCTTTGAGATGTCCGGATACGAATCGGATACGTGTGGACGGTCGTATACAATTCGTATACGCTACGTGTGGACGCAGATATTTTTGTATCCGCATAAAAAATTTGCGGATACAAAAATCTCCGGATACGTGTGGACGGGGCCTTAGGCGACCTGAGGATAAAGCGAGTCCATCAGACACACCAACCTTGTTCCCCAAACCACCTGTCCGTCTGCTGAGATATCGATCTTGTGATTGGTTGTCAGTACATTATGCATGTATGACTTGGTGGCGTCTACGAACACGGTGTCTGGGACCCAGATATAATCCGCGGGGTGTTTAGTTCCCATAGTAAGAGTTATCTTGGAAGTCAAGTTATGAGAAAGCCTGTGGTCTTTCCAGTGCTGCCGAAAAAAAATGTCCAATCCGAATTCCTAAAAAATGATTTAAAAATAAAAGGCTTTAGTTATAATATCACCCAGCGCTTGTAGCATCACTCAACTTAACCTGCGCCACACACGAAACTGTTAAACAGGGTAAGATTAAGGCGCAGACTATATTCACCGTTGTTGGACCTGAATGGAAGGAAGACATTTTCCCTTAAAAAATAAATCTATGACCTATGGTAATTATTACTCGAGCTAAATCGAACGTTTGATCGCTCAAACGTTATCAAACACCACTCAGGCGACTCTCACAGTAAATGAATTTCCGCAATCCAACGAAATAATAATAATAATAATAATAATAATAATAATAATAATAATAATAATAATAATAATAATAATCTTTATTTCTTAAGATAAAATCACATATCCTAAGTTACAATATAAACTCAAAAAACTATTTACATATCATATCTAAAAATTATTCTGTTACTAAAAACGTTCTTAAACCTGTCAGTGTAGATTCTAGGGACAGAGACTGACGTATTTCTAAGATTGTACCTCATGTTCTTTTCCTTAGGTTAAAAATGGAAGAACGGGCATTCGGGGTCATTCGATCTTTTTTTGTAGAGTGTCTTGTTCGCCTTCTCTAGCAAATCCCTGATATTTACATTCTTGGACATAAACTTTCTTTTCATACACCGGTCATACACCGGTCGAACTTTGTTACTTTTGATCAGTTTGAATGGTCGAATTTGAAATTCATTTCCATTAAAAATGAAACTTATACAGGTAATAGGGGAAATTGTAACTTTAATCAGTCAGGGGAACTGGGATAAATTATACAAATCTCAGTCAGCAAGAATTATTAATAAACAATTTATATAGTGGGAGACAGGGCGAAGAGAATTGGCCCTTCTTCCATTTTTTTTTAAAGTTTTGATAACGACCAATTAGGGGAAATCCGTCGAGACTGCTGGAAAGAACGGCATGAAATAAGTAAATTTGCCAATTTTAAAAGTAATGCGTCTAAAGGATGCCCAGCAAATTCGCGAAATTTTATACACGTTTGTTTGATGGGGGCAAATTTTTGCCCTCACCTCACAAACGTCTGCTGGAAAATTTTGCGACTTGGCAGAGCAATATCTTCAGCCTCCATAAATCACTCTGAGAACCTTGGCACTTTTACTAATGCTATGGTTCTATTGGTAAAATGTAGACTAGAAGGATCTGGATAAAAGTGAGCGAGGGAGGGGGGGCGGGGGGGAAGGAGTATTTAACACGCGGCCCGTCACGGAAATAAAAGCTAAAAATGCGTGAAATCGGGAGAAAGTAGAAGGCGATTGACTGTCTAAGACCCTGTTTACATGGAGTGGGGGACCCCGGTCTAGTGGGGTAGGTTTCTTTTGTTTTGTGTCCCCCAGAGCGTGAAAACAAAAGAAACCAACCCCACTAGATCGGGGTCCCCCACTCCATGTAAATAGTCCCTAATTTAGTTAACATTAAAAGAACAATGACGATAACCACAAGAAAAGAAGGGAGAATTTATTACCATATCCACTTCCTTGATGTTGGAAAACGATGCAACCGAAATACCAACAAGGATTTCAACTGGATTTCCTTTAGAAAGAAAGAAAAAGAGGAAAAAAAAAAAAGTATATTACTACGCTCTCAGTCTTTCCGAAATAGAGTAAAATAGCTAAACATCGAATCTTGATATACAAATTACTTCCGGATAGATAAAAACGCTTTTTTTTGGTTTACTCTATATGTGAGGCAAAATATCATGTATTTTGTTGTTGATGAGCTTTGATGTGACATTCATTAAATTGTTCTTAATATATTTATTCGTTTATTTAGCTCTATAAACTTCTCACAAGGAAAAAAAAGAAAATAAATGTAAAAAATGAACAAAACCAACGTGGATCTAGTAGTCAAGTGTATATGTACTACGTTATACCTGAGTAGTTTGGCCTAATTCGAGGATCATATCCACGAAGAAGATCTTGCAGTCCCTCGCTTAACTTCTGATCCGGTGAAAAATCTGTTCTGCTGAAATGTAGAATAACAATCAACAATATCAAGATTAATTTATTTGCATATAAGTATTCATAATGATAATTGATTGAAGTAATATATCAAGCATGAGACGTAGTGTTTCATCACCAGATGAAACACTGAGAAGAGAGCTGAAAATGCGACGCGTAGATTGTTTTTGTCGAATGCTTGATATTACCTTTTAAACATAGTGAAGGAGAAATTAAGGAGACAAAAATGAGCAGTTTTTCATCTTATTTCCAAACACTCATTAAACATTAATTTCCTTTGTATATTCGTTATGAATTGTTAAAATGAGTTTGAGAAAGTCACCTGAAAGTGCAACATATCACTGTTGCTGCCTGATCTACATGGAAGCTTTATCATCGTCGACGGCGACGGCAACGAAAATGTTCCTTTTAAAATGAATTTGCGTTTTTTCAAATATTGTCGCGTTTATTCCAATTTGCTGAAAACTTAATGTAGGCGAATTTCTCTAGAATTGATTTCTTGGGGACCGCACCTAAGTTTAGAAAGAGAAGGAAAAATTATCCGTCGCTTGTTTACATCCCTTATGAAAGCGTGAATTCAGGCATTTTCACGTCGTAGTCCTACGGGGACGGAAAAGAAATGTCCAAAAACAATGCGATGCACGAGCAAAGTTGTTGTTTTGCTTAACAAACCCATCGTCATGGTGATCGCTTTTTTGGATTCTTAGTTGCTAAAGCTTCCTAATATGCAAACAATGACGGCGACGGCAGCTAAGACGTCATCGTTGAAATTTTTTTCCGTTTTTTCATCTTTGCCGTGATTATTCCGGCTCAAATGTCAAATGTAGGTAATTTTCCGTGGAGTTGATGAATTCATAATTCATGGAAAACACACCCAATACGTTATCTACAGTCAACCGGCTCCCTTGATCCTTAATGTTAAGAATATCTTTCTATAACGGACAGATCCTTAATGTTAAAAATATCTTTCTATAACGGACAGTCCCAAGATCCAAACTTCCCGAGTACAATCTTTAAACTTTGTAATACGGTTACTCCTGTTGTAGTCTGTTTAGCTAACCTGGGGTCGATTTAATGCAACCAGAAACTCATAACGGGTTGAACCCCTTATGAGTTTCTGATACAACTTTTACTGGTGTAATTATCAAGTGTAGCTATTGTTTTCAGAGTCTAAAACAATGACTACAATTGTAAAAGTTTATTAAATTGATCCCTGGATATGCATTCTGGCGGGTCGTTATCCAACCACGTCAAATTTTATAGTTTTGTGTTTATGCATAACATTTCTACCCGGGTCGTTTGTGGAAATGGTAAGCACCATTTACTCAAGAATTTTTTACAATCTGGGTGAATAGAATCAAGGCGAACCGAGCGAATTGAGGCGATGTGGTAAAGACGATAGCGAAATAAAGACGAAACACTAGGACAAGCAAAGACGAAAAAATACTTATAAACTGTAAACTGGACCAACGAAGGACAAGGAAGAACTGACGCTAAAATTGCAAGCAGAACTTAACACACGAAATGCAAAAAACACCTGCAGTTATCAATGTTTGGACGGAGGGTGCGGGGGTGGTAGTGGCATAGGTGCGGCACTTCAATTTATCTATAACTTTTTGGTCAAATTCGCTTCCCCGGGGTTGGGAAAATAGTTCAAATGTGATAAAACATCCCTCCCTGGGCTTAAAAAAATCGCAGTTTGGGGTTCAATGTCGCACCTAAGCCCGTACCCCTCTCGCGGTCTAAACATTGATACCTGTATAACACAAAGAGCAAAAATACACGAACGATAATACACGAACGATTAATGAACTCCAAACTGAACTAAACGCGAACACTAATAGAATTAAAAAGGAGCCGAACAAACAAAGCCTTCAATGAAACGCGTAAGATTCCTAGCACTTTAATACACATTGTAGCCTGTTCCCTGCGTTCAGTTCGATAGTGGCAGTGTGGCGCAAAGTCAGTCCCCACGGTTGCCAGTAAAACGCGGGGTTGGGGTGTATCTTTTTGTTAAAGAACGCTGTTTTAGGGTTAGGGTTAACAACAACAACAACAACACCAAAAGCTTTATTTGCATGACCATAAAGGAATTACAGTATTGCAAAAGCTATTAGTCTAAATTTAAGTACTAATTCAACTAATTAGTACGTGCAAAACATTACAAAACGTTACAGTTCCCATTCATTCATTCATTCATTCATTCATTCATTCATTCATTCATTGATATTAATTTGGTTCTTAATTCAAAGCATTGCGAGATAAATGAAACTAATTGACAGTTAATTAAATAATCAGAGGAATTCATAAGAAGAGATATTAAAGTATCGTGTGAAAGTGATTTGAAGTCAGGTATTTTAGTTTCTAGTTTGGAGAAAAATATGTCTCTGATCTGAGAATAAGCCTTACAATCTAGTAAGAAATGATTTTCATCTTCGATTTTGTTACTTGTACAAAAGTGACATATCCATTCATTGCGAGGAATGTTTTCGTATCTACCTGTTTCAATTCTAAGTTGATGACTACTTATTCTAAATCTAACTAATGCTTTTCTCGAAGGGTTTTTCCTTGTTAAAACTAGGTACGGCGAGGGGCTATAGTCGTCTTTGATTGTATAATAAAAACGGAGTTTTTGTGATTGTTGAAGGGTCTGATTCCAGTAAGAGACGTATTTATTTTTCATTATGCCGATATACCTATTAACAATTGAGTCACTCAATGAATTACAGGAAAAGTCATAGTTTAGATCATAGTAGTCAACCATTTTCATGAGATTAGAGTAAAAGCTAGTTTTTCCGTTATGATGAAGGTCAATTGAAATTTGTAAGGCCTGTTTAACTATAGAATCTTCATCTTTACCTCTCAGATAGTCTAAGTAATTTAGAATCTTTTTATTTATATCAATGATCATGGGAAATTTACCGAGTTCAGCTCTACAAGCAATGTTGGATGCCTTGTTATGTACTTGTAAATAACGTTTACAGAATTGCAAATGGGTTTTTTCAATTGCAGAGCTGTCCCAGGACTTAAAATCTGATTTAACAAAAGCACCCCAAACTTCACTGTTGTAGGTTAGAATTGGTGAAATCATAGAGTCAAAAATTTTACACGCAAGTGAGGGCTTAAGATTATTCAAATCCGTGTGCCGCCTGAGGCTGAAGAGCGCGTGAAGAGCTTTTTGTCGGAGATGTTCAAGCGAAAGTGTAAAATTTCCGGAAGATGTAATGCGAGTTCCTAAGTAAGTATAGTTTTGGACAACGTCGATTACTTCATTGCCTATGCGGAAGTTATGTTCACATTTTCGTGTGCATCGTTGAAAAATCATTATTTTGGTTTTCTTAGGATTTATTCTAAGCATCCATGAGTTGCAATATGAAGATAGTACATTAAGGCAGTTTTGTAGACCAAGTTTGGATCGCGATAATATTATCAAGTCATCTGCGTAAAGGAGAGAGTTGAGTCTGGTGCCATTTGGTAACACGAAGGGGTCTGATAAAACATTGTCAAATGAGAACGCTAGATCGTTAAGGTATAAGTTAAAGAGCAGAGGGCTTAAAATGCAGCCTTGCCGCACTCCTCTTGCGTATTGAAAAGATCGCGTTTTGTTATTTCCAATCCTGACAGAGCAGGTAGACTTCGAGTATAGACTCTTAATTAGACTATAAAATTTTCCTTGGACATTGATCTTAGATAACTTATAGAGAAGCCCATCATGCCAAACCGAATCAAAGGCTTTCCTAAAGTCAACAAAACACGCATATATTTTCTCCTTGTGACAATGGACATATTTGTCTATTAATGTTCGAAGTGTGAGGACATGATGTGCTGTTCTATTATTTGCCAGAAAACCAATTTTAGACTTGTGAAGTATATTATTTAAGTCAACGTGCTTTAGAAGTCTCTGATTGAGAATTGAACAAAATAGTTTTCCAATACAACTGGAAATACAAATTCCACGGTAGTTTGATGGATCGCTTTTAGTACCACATTTAAAAATTGGTGTAATGAGGCCATCACACCACATTTGGGGCATAGTTCCTAAGTCGAGGACCGTGTTAAATAGTTTTAGATAAACAGGCATTAATTCGTTTAGGCTAGATTTGATCATTTCGTTTTTGATTTTGTCTGAAAAAGAAGATTTGTTGTTTTTGAGTTTTCCAGCTGCAGTGCGAATTTCACTTTCAGTGATGAGGTAATCCAAGGAGTGAGATCGTGTCGTAATATCCTTTGAATTCTGCAACTCATCTATAATTGCCTCCTGCTTTTCATTAAGGGGTTCATTCGAGTGCAAAGATTGAAAGTGGGACATCCATTTTTCTTCAGAAATTGGAGGGGTGTAGGTTTCCTTCATAGTGTCGTCCATTGACTTCAAACAGTTCCAAAAGCTCTTATTGTTCGAATTTTCAACCGTATTTTCAAGTTCACAGATCTTATTGCTATAGTATTCGTTTCTCTTATGTTTCAAAAGGTTTTTATATTGTTTTAAGACGTTGTGAAACTCTTCCCTGAGGGTATTGTTTAGAGGATCTCTATGTTTTTGATTAGAAAGTTTCCGCAGTTCAAGTCGGCATTCTTTGTCGAACCATTTTTTGTTCGAAGATATTTTGCAACGTCGCTTTTTTGCTGTTTTGATCTTCAAACAGCGTTTCGCGGTTGAAATAAGAATATTTTCTACAGCATGAAGGTTCATGTCAACATTTCTCGTGATTGTTGTAGTATTCATAAAATCGTGGATCATTCTTTGAATGTCTTCAGACTGTAATGTAGCTCTAAATTTTTGTGACGAATCGTTTTCCCAAAAAAACTGTTTTGGTAGAGGAGTCAAAGAATCATTTATAATTGCCTCGTTTGATGAATCATTATCTAAATGACGGTTAACCTTAAGCCATGTTATTATCGGACTATGATCTGATAAACTGTTCGGCTCTTTCACTACAAAAGATGTTATATTTCGTAGCAAATCTTGGTCACATACGGAGTAATCAATGACACTGATTCCCGATTTACCATGAAATGTAGGTCTGCCTAACGAGTCGCCATTAATTCTACCATTTAAAATTCTTAAATCCGCGCTTCTACAAATTTCCAAGAGTCGTTTTCCGTGATTATTCAAATCATTGTCAAAACTTTTTCGTTGGGTGGCGCATAACGAAGATTCAGAAAAATCGTTTGTTATTATCTTATTACCTTCTTGACAAACACTATCCGGGTGTTTTCCGACTCTGGAGTTAAAGTCTCCCATAATAAGAATTGAACCAAGGGAGGAGAATTTCTCGATGTCGCTTTCAAGCTCTTAAAATAGTTCAGGTCGAAAGTAGCGGGAATTGAATGGTGGAATGTACGTTCCACAGACATAAATGTCTTTTGTAATTTTTGTGTAGCGATTACTAATTTTAAACCATAAAAAATTTGGTGATTCTTTTTGCACTGAAATCCAATCGTCAAACTTTAGTTTGTAGAGCAGAGCTAATCCACCCGAGTTACGTCCGCATTTTCCTGTTTTCAAGGTATCTGTAGTCACAATCTTGTAAGCGTTTACTTCAACAGTCACTTTTTTCCATGTTTCGGAGAGAATTACGAAATCAAAAGAATTAATCATATTTTTACAATCCAAATTTTGCAATTTTTCCCCTAATAATGTCGACGATAGCCCATTAATGTTCCTAGCGAAAAAAGATAATTTGCTGGGGAAACTTAAGGGCCCTGGCATATTGTATCAGACTTAGTACCTGAAGAAAAGAAAGCTTAAATCAGATATCCCGGCAAACTAGCTAACAACTAGCATTGAAAGTTGTGGGTTATGTATAAGATATTATACAAGGGTCTTAAAAAATTGGATTAAAGATACCAGTTCCTTTGGGATTTCATCTGCCGGGACTTTTCCAACAGCACAGTCGTTTTGGAGAGGAACAGAAGGAATCGGTCCCACTGCCGCTAAGTGAGACGGTGAGAAGCTCTGTACATTGTAGTGTTGCGGCGGAAAGTTCTGTTGCTGTTGCGGTGCTCGCGGAATGTTGTAGGTGTTGTGACCGTTTTTAACAGCATTACTATAAGAGGCATCACCCGAGGAAGTTGTATATGGGAAACGGGAAGGTAAAGGTTGTTGCTGCCGCGAAGTTTGGTGGACTTGGCTGTGTATGTTCCTAACACCATTGCTGGAGGGAGGATAGCCTTCCGAAGGGCTAGTGTGAAACGTGTGCGACGAAGAGAGTGAGGATCGGTACAATTGGCTGGAGTTGGCGCGAGGTGGTTTTCCTCTACCACGAATGGCTGCTTTTAAGTTTGCTGCGAACAAACCAAGGTGTCTTTTTTTAAGATGTTTTCTGTCATGCAACACTTCAGTTCCCTTGGAGTAGATATTTTCATGATTGACTAGATGGACGTTTGGTAGTTTTGAGCAGCTGTCAATAAGGTTTGTGTTTATTTTGGATAGAGTATGCAGGGGAATGTCAGTTCGCGGCAAGAGAGTTGAATAGACGATTTTGCTCTTTGGGAACTTTGTAGATGCTTGAGTGATTAATACAGATATATCAGAGATGAAGTCGTCTATTGGCGTGGTTGTAGTAAGATCATTTGTTCCGGTGTGGATTATGATTAATTGAGGATGTCCAGCCGATTCTTTACCAATTTCATCTTGTAAAATAGCCCTTGCGTGTTCAATTTTGGGACATCTAAAGAATGTGAAATCTTGTGCTGGCTGAAAAAGCTTTCTTTTGTCGATAAATTTTCCTAAAACAGAAATCTTTAACAAAAAGATAGACCCCGACCTCCCGTATTACTGACAACCAGTCTCCACAATCTGAACTCCTGGCAGGCTACCCGTATCGTGGTGGACACTTGGTTTTGTTTGGCCTATCGCTTCGGTATTAAGGAGGTTCTGGCTGTATTACCCGCACTTCAAATATTAATTATTGTTACCAAGAGAGGATAAACCTTGTTTCACTGATTTTTAAATCAATAAAAATATGGAAATCTTTAGAAATTTCAACCAAATCTAGTACCACAACTCTTGGAAGGTTTTTTTCAGTTTTCCGCCTTGAAATCCTTGAAAAGAGAGAATGAACTCGAAAACATTGTAGCTTAAATAAACAAAATTAAAGCGTGGAATGTAATTAAGCATAATTACCATGACATATCTTCCTAAGAACTCGTTCTTTCGTCGGGATATCGGGAGTCTCCAAATTTGACTTTTCCGACAATTTTGTGTCCAAGAATTCAACGAAGATACAAAACTTCACGAGTTGGCACTATAGAGGGGTAAACTCGGTATACTGTAGTGTGTCATGTATAGAGCGATCATTTATTTATAAAATCATAGAGTGTTGTCTTCTATTCCTTCTGTAAACTTGGACACAAAATCATGATTTCTCAATTTGGTACAACCGTGGCTCAAAGTATTACCATAAAGCGCGATCTGCCAGATGAAAAACAACCCTCCTAAACTTTCTTCATTCCTCAGTCTCTGTAAAATTTTATCTAAATCGCCTGCAAAACAGTCGAGATTAACGAGCGTTTTAAAACATGTAGCACAAGCAAAATTTTGCTTTATGAATTTATTCATAGATAGGCGTTCCCCGTGGCCTTAAGAACTCGTTTTAGAAATGTTCGTGCGTTTCAGATGGAATTTAAAAATTTCGGTTTTTGAGGAGAGGGAAAAACCGGAGTACTGGAAAACCGGAGAGAAATCTCTTGAAGAAAAGAAGAGAACTAACAATATAAACTAACAGTCATTACTAACTCTTCATCAGCTTTTTCAGGCGCTGGTGGAGAGACCATGCAGTCACCGATGTCTCAAGACTCAAGCAACGCTCTCTAGTTTGCATCTCGACACATGTCCCGATGCAACTGCCATTAAACCTCTCTAGAAAAGCCATTTGCACGATGTGCAAATGATGATGTACTCGCAAAACCTTATTCAGTTTGTTTTGATAACATTTTTGATTTCTTCCGAGAACGTTCTATTTTATTGATATATTTTAATCTATTTACCCTCTTCCTCAAAATTGGTGTAAATTTACACCTTAATCGCCTATAAAGGTAGCTTCTCCACAACGCTCAGTGTTCTCCTTCATCAAGCACATTTTTAAATGAATAGAGCAACGCTACCGTTTTCGACGATGTAAACGTATAAATGGATGAGCGACAAAATCACTTTTACACTCAAACAAAACAGCAACACAAAGGAGTTGTTAAGAACTTACCTGTGACAAAGGCAGTACTCCAATCCGATTAAGATTCCAAGAACTACCTGCCAATTATTTTTAACTACAGGTTCGCAGTATAATAATGCACTCGAATAAAGAGCAGTATAAGTTTGCCCGGCAACTCTGCCTTTATATACTTTTAAAGTGGTCAAGGTGTGCGCGTGAAGAACTTTTGAGTGTTCCTGAACATTTGTTTCCTGAACAATGTTGAAAATTAACACTAACGTTAGGTCCAATATGCTTAATAAACCCGGAAAGTTTGTGTAAAGGAAAAAAAAGTGACATATCGTGGAAAAATAGTCGATTTACCAGCTGGTATAGGACCCCAAATAAAACATATAATTTGTCTTATATTGTCTATTGTCAAGTAAGTCGCTTGTTCAGCGCTGAGGAACCCAATTCTAGGGTGACATATATCTTCGTGTTCTTTATTCTTGTCAATAGCTCAAAAGTAAGTCCTTCTTCAACGGCTATACTACTGAACAACTCCCAGCTAAACCTCTTAATTCAACTAAATATCGCACGACATAAATCTTTAACCAAATCTTAAATCTTATCTTTAGTCTTAAACCAACCTAGAAAATAAGTCACTACAATATTTTTTCTTTCATAATGAATCGGAATATACCTTGTTGATTGGATGATAAAAATGTCGGCATAACAACTTTAAAACGTTGTATAGTGTGATAGTGTGGCAAATCAGAAATTCTACAGATGTTTAGGTTGGGACCAGACTCCGCAGTGGGGAAAAAAGAAAAAAAACGATGTGAAATAGCAAAAAAAACAATCGGAAAAGGGCGCCACCCTTTCGTCAACCCAGACTATCGCTTTCCGCCAATGAGAAGCAGAGTCCCAGGCTAACAGACGTTTAAAACTTGACATTTTAATACCCGTTTCTCCTTCTAACGATGGCTGAAATGATCTCCGAATAATATGATAATATTCCTTAAATCAGACTTTTTATTTACTGTCTGTTAGTACCTACATTATTTAGGTAAACAATGTTTTCTTATGAAACAATACTTGCTTAGGATTTGCCTTTTATTGATCAAACCTCAATTAGGATCGTTGATATTTGCTGATAGAAATTCTGAACTAGCAGACGAGCGTTTCTAACCCAGACGACGATCGAATAGTATCCCATAATGCACCTCGTTTTATGTTATATTATCACTGCGTAAGTGACATATCATGATCAGTACCGATCAGTGCATGTAATCTTCAGCAGGCGCGAGATGAACATCGCACTGCTTGATGTGGATGGTTTCCAAACATGTTTCGGTTCAGCAGCTTCTGCTTTTGAGATTATTTTGAGATTGGCTTATATTCACTATGCTTTAAACGAGAATTTCAGCGTTACTTTGACTAAGAAAGGTTTTACAGGTCCTTCACTGATCTGTCGAGAACTAGTTGTGCGCTCGGTTGCACTGTACACACGAAGTATAAGACTCGGCAACTGATAAGCTTCGCTAGATTCATTAGGGGAACCCAGGCCTGAGGAGACCCAAAACCATGACTGATCTTAAAAGTGGTTCCAACAAAACAGCCGCTACGCTGTGAAGCTAATTACCAAAGGAGGATTTATTACAGCATCGCGCTCACAGGAGCTCAGTTTTCAACCGCAGTTACAAACAAAATGTAACCTATCACCTAGAATTTTCGGAAGCCTTTTTTCTGGCTAAAATTTTCGAAAAGGTAAGTTTTGATCCCTATAATTTTCGGATCTCTAGACTGTCAGCTAGGAAATCCGAACAGATGAAAAATTTTTAGGGGATAAAAATATGCCTATATCTACCGTTTAAATACTAAAATACGTTTAACATTGCTATGTTTAAGTGGTTTTGAACTTTATTCTCGTTGGGTGCCCCTGATGCGACAAACAATTCTCTGAAGCACAATCTACGCGGTACTGACTCAAGCAATCTTCAAGAAAATTTCCTGGCCAGAATACTGATCTGTTCTTTTTAATAAATAAAGTTTCTGATGTTTCTTTTTCAAATTCTGAGCAGGCTTGTTTGCGTTGTGTCGGCTTGCATGCTGCGTGGCACCTCAGTTTCTTTGGGTTCTTATCACACTGAAACACACCATTATTCACCGCTCCTTCTTCGAATTAAAATAATTATAGTCAAATTCCTTTCAAAAATAACCACTTTGAAAATACAAAGTGATTGCTTCGGTGTAACAAGTTCTCGAAAGCGATCAACAGATTGTAGCTTTCAGCAGACTTTACCCGTATATTATCACACATGGCATTGAAATGCGATAAAAGATTCTAAATTTCAGCCATCTTTGGTCGATAAAAAAAGTCTTCAAAATGTGGCTACTTCTGGGTACTTCTTAGCCTGTACAATATTCATTTTGCTGGTCTGAGGTCCACATTTGGAAGATTTCAACATATATTCCGAAAAACGTTGAATATTAATGAAGCAGGAAAGGCAAAACGCAATGAGTATCAAGGGGCTGACTTGGAATTCAAGAGGGCACACTAACGCGTTTCATACAGACCTCGAAGCCAGAGGCTTAAAGCGTAAATTATCAGATCCCTGAGAAACGCAACCTTAGGTGATGCTTGCGCTGCGCTAAGCAGTCTAAGGAGCATGAGCTTGCTGATTGTGAGCAATTTATATCTGATGAAATTTGAGCTCGGTGGGATATAATTAAGCAGAACAAATTGTACCATGTCTGTTTGAAATCGGGTTATATGCGAGGACGGTGTTAATATAGAATCTTTTGTGGTTGTGAAAGTGACAGGCGACATCTCAGATTGTTGCATAATCCCCCTAGACTAAGAGACACCATTACTGCACAGGATCCCCATCTGGACAGACAAAGAAAGATACAGGCAGCACAGGCCGACGCAATTTCAATCAAGGGACGCAATTTCCTCAAAATTCGAGAGCGATGGAACAGTACGCAACCATTACAGAAGCTCCTTCAAGAACTATTTTACTGCACGTTGTGCCAGTTAAAGTAATTGCGCCGAGTGGTTCTTCACTAACAACTTACGCATTACTAGACAATGCTTCTCGGGGAACCATTATCAGCAATTAAGAACACTGCGAATAGTCTGGGTTTAAAAGGACCGCTACAGCTTGTGTCCGTGAACACTGTTGTAGAGAAAACGAGCGAACATTTCCAGTTGGTGCGCTTCGAGTTGCAGTCAGCTACAGGGACAGGAGAAATTATCAAAGTGGAAGAGGGGCTAGTATCAGAAAAGTTCAATATACCAGAAAGGTGTCTTCCTGAGGACATTGATAACAGTCGCTATCCCCACCTGAAAGATATAGAGATTCTCGAGGTTCAGGTCAAAGCTGTTTCCGTTCTCATAGGAAAGGATGCAGATTATGCGCATGAGATGTTCGAAGTCCGAAAGCCTACCTCACCTGACCACCGTCTGAAGGCGTCGCAAAGCCCCATGGGACCAACCAATCAGTGGGGAAACTCTTGAAAAGTGGTTAGATTGGAAGAGCAGTCTGCCCCTCCTCCGGGAAATAACTGTTCCCAGGTGCTACTTAAGTCGTTTAGGACATAAAGGAGTCACATTTCAACTGCATCACTTCTGTGACGCGTCAGAATCTGATTATGGAACTGTTTCTTATTTGCGCTTTGAGTATCTGGACGGTTTCACCGAGTGCGCCTTTGTGACTAGGAAATCTAGAAATGCACCCGTCAAGAGCGTAAGCATTCCGGGGCTTGAGCTTCAAGGAGCGCTTCTTGCCGCGCGGATCGACTCAGCAGTTAGACGAGAGTTAGAGTTTAGTTTTGAGAAGGTTATCTTCTGGACTGACTCGATGACCGTGCTGAATTACATCAGGAATGAAAGCCGGCGCTTCCAGACTTACATCGCAAACAGAGTAACTGAAATCAGGGAACTGACTTTTCCATACCAGTGGAGACATTGTCCAGGTGCTATCAATCCTGTGGATGACGAGAGCCGGGGTTTAAGGATAGAGGAATTCCTCAGAAGCGAACGCTGGTTAAAGGGGCCACCGTTTTTTAAGTCAGTCGGAAGATCAATGGCCAGAGAATAGGTTTGAAGACGTTTCACCGGGCGTTCTCGAGCTTAAGAAGAGAATATATTCGACACGGTTTCAACCTCCTTCGCCAGTTGAAGAGTTAATCAACAGAAGCTCCGATTGGGTTCAAACCCTCTGCAGAGTTGCTTGGCTTCTCAAGTACCTAGACTGGTTAAGATGGCGTGCTGAGACGAACGCCGGAAGAAACACAGAGGTGAAGTATGTTGAAAGGAAGATCGAGAGCGAGGACCTGGAGATGGCTTAAAGAAGAATTACCGCTGTTGTGGAAGCAAGAAGTTTTCCAAAGGAGGCTAGAGACCTGAAAGATTGAAAACCGGTGAAAACCTCCAGTTAAATAATTAAATTAAAGCCTTTCATGAACGAGCTGAGGATGGTGTCATGCGTGTAGGAGGAAGAGTGTCTATGGCGCCAATATCTGCCGATGCTAACAATCCCATGATTTTGCCTAAGGACCACCACGCTGCAACAATTTTGATTCGGAATCTGCACGAGGTAAATGGACACTGTGGCGTGGAACAGGTGGTCTCGTTGTTAAGAGAACAATTCTGGGTAGGGAAGGCACGAGGAGCTATTAAGAGGGTCCTTAGATCTTGTGTCCATTGCAGAAAGCAGATGGCAGCAAGAATGAAGTAGCTGATTGGAGATTTACCGAGAGCGAGATTAACTCCATATAAGCTTCCCTTTACCTATTGCGGAGTGGACTATTTTGGACCGTTCTACGTGAAACGAGGAAGAGGAAGAGTCAGAGAGAAGCGGTGGGGAGCGATTTTTGTTTGTTTGAACTCTCGAGCTGTTCACCTCGAGGTGGCAAAGTCTCTGGAAACTAAGGACTTCATGTTGGTGCTGATAAGATTCCTCAACAGACGAGGCCATGTGAAGGAGATCCGATCGGACAATGGAATCAACTTTGTTGGTGCTGAAAGAGAGATTCGTGAGTCACTCCACAGAATGAATTACAGGAAACTAAAAAATGATCTCATGCAGAGAGGTTGCAAGTGGGTTTTTACCCCCCCCCCCCCACGGGGCATCCCATATTTCTGGCGT
Organism: Porites lutea; assembly: GCF_958299795.1. Taxonomy (NCBI): domain Eukaryota; kingdom Metazoa; phylum Cnidaria; class Anthozoa; order Scleractinia; family Poritidae; genus Porites; species Porites lutea. The sequence goes on from NC_133203.1 coordinate 48,011,299, forward strand.
ATGGGAAAGACTGGTGCGTACTGTAAAGAGAAGTTTGAAGGCAATCCTTGGCAGGGAACCAATGAATGAAGAGGTTCTAAGCACCGTGTTTACTGAGGCCGAACGAATCGCAAATACAAGGCCACTGACGCCAAACTCTTCGTGTCCTGGAGAGAGTGAGCCGTTAACACCAAGCCACTTCCTGAATTTGCGCCCTTCTACGAATATACCACCCGATGTGGTTAGCGAGAAAGACAAGTTCAGCCGAAAAAGGTGGCGGCAAGCACAATTACTGGTCAATCACTACTGGAGACGCTTGCTTAAAGAGTACGTACCAACTTTGCAGGAGAGACCCAACTGGCAACAGGAAAAAAGGAACCTTCACGTCGGAGACATTGTTCTGGTGGCTGATGATAACGTCGCAAGGAGCCAATGAGCCTTGGGTCGAGTCGAGAACGTGTTTCCAGGAGCGGATGGATTGGTGAGGACTGTCGAAGTGCGGGCGAAGGGAGCAACACTTAAACGACCAGTGACCAAGTTGCGCTTATTAGAGGGAGTAAATGATGAATAAGGATAAACTTTAAAGAACATTCTACGAACCTGAACGAACATTTATGAACTTATGAATTTTATGAACCCTCGTTTACCGGAGGGTTCATGTGGGGGGAGAATGTTATAAATTAAATCCGCGTTGCCGATAGCAACGCGTCCCCTTAATTCCCTAAGGGTATTTTGCATTCTAGCGCTATATTTAAAATTCAGTTTGAGCTAACGGTAGACATGAACAGAAGAATTCAGATTTGGAAACGAAGACCCGGAGATTCACGCTAGTGTAAGTAGTTGTTTTTCTAAGAGTTTTTTCATCCTGTGAGCGAATATCTTATCAGGATATTTCGGTTTTTCCTTTTTCAGCGAATCATTCTGTAAATCACACCGATTGATCCTCTAAGTGTCAGGAAGTGAAAGAGGCGAGCCGATTTCGACGCGTGAATGCTAATTAACTTGAACTGTTAGAATACTGAGACACTGAGAATTAAATAATGAATTTTGAAGAACAGCGAAAAGACGACAACAATAATATTTAGTGATGTTCACGAGAAGATGCCGGGAAAAAACTTTATCACAGGGCATTGCTGAGGTTGTCCAGTAATTGTAACGTAGTTGCTGTGAGCGCTTGGTACATAAGGGGACCTTGCAAACCATTGTGAGCTAGGGGGCTAATGCTGAGTACCTACATCCTCGATACACTGAAAATTAAGAAGATCTGTTTCAGCCGCGAAGGGCCAATTCAGCCCTGCAGGCCAAAGTCTGATTCAGCCCCTTCTGAAGCCATTTGAGCAAAATTTAAGCCAAAACAGCCCCATCAAAAGGCTATATTCCAGTCCACACAGGGCCCATTTCAGCCCTTGGGTCCAAATAAGCTGTAGTTGATTGAACTGATGTATTGGCTCTGATTAGGGGAACCAAATTAGACTCAAAAATAGGACTGTATCTTACTCACCAAAACGGCCCAATTTTTAGGGCTAAAACAGATCTTTCTGGTTTACGGTGTATAACGCTTGATTCCAAAGGCTTATAAGGCCCACAGGTGGATTCTATTCACCGAATACGGAGATCAAGAAGCACAAGAAACTTGATGCACGTGCAGGGTTGTTGTTTCGCTTGAAACTCATTGCTTTTTGCCTATTCTTGTTGCCGTCGCCGTACCTGATAGCTTTTGCGTCGCCAAGAAAATCGTACCGGATTTGGTGATTTCGGCGAGATTTCTATGACGCAGTAAAGGTGCTCATCGCCGATCTCGAAAATGGAATGTCGCATAACGGATAGGTTTTGTGCCATACTTTGGTGCAATGTGAACACCCGTTCAGGCTGTCGCTGAAGCAAATAAGAAGGAGCGAGGACTGAAACCCACTTAGAAGGAAGTAAATACCTTATTCAGGAAAGAGGACTGCAATTTGTTCTTGCACCAAACACTCTCAGCTAACCGCGCCGGCACGATGTTCGATGTGTGTGAACGACCTTTTCCGCCCCGGGCCGTTGCAGCTTATACTATACTGTATAGCAGTTTCGTGTCGGCATGAAAAGCTAACTGGTATATTTGTAAACTTAGTCTGAAGCACCCTAAAGTATGCCTGACGGTGGATGCGTCAGGTGCAAAAAATGGCAGGGAAATAGCAGTACAAGGGTCGAAGGACGTTAAACAGCTGCATAAGCTTGTTGAGTGAGTGAATTTTAATGATCATCTTCAAGTACGCACACAGACTGACTCTCTCACGCCGAGAGATTTCAATTCTAGATCACGTCCTCGTGCTTTCTAAACAGAAAAATGAATCAGAGATCTAATACTGAATAAACATCAAAAGCAGATGGTGGATTAGAATTAGCCGTAATATTGGTTAATAACTGGCATTGGCAAGAGTCCTCTCTTGGCATTGGTAATTACTAAGAAAGTGAATACTTTTTTCACATGCTTTGATTGGCTTGCTTGAAGGTTTAAACATTTGCTGTTCACCTCAGCTTCGATATATAGTTGTAATTAATTATTTACTCTACAACAACAACAACAACAAGTTTATTTCAAATTAAAT
>NC_133203.1:48018865-48233865 GCF_958299795.1 Porites lutea
TGGTGTATAAGGCCAATATATTCTAGCATGGTGCAGAGAATAAAGAAGAAAGATGCCATCAGATAAACATCAATGGCTTTCACGTAGGAAACTCTTGGCATGGAGGAATTGACGGCGCCCCAGATAGTTGATATGGTGAGAAGTGTCGTAATGCACAGGCTCACACGCGCGGGTGTCGCGCGACTATCAATGAACAGCGACATCCAAGCTACAAGCACCACCGCAATGCAAGGTATGTAGATTTGAATCAGGTAAAAACCCATTCTTCGTTTGAATGAGAATGTCGCTTGCAGGAGTGAATACTCTCCTGAAAAAGAAACAGAAAATTAAAAAATCATCAAAGAGACCCACAATACTATTAAATAAATGATAATGATGATGATGATGATAATTATCATCATAGGGAGCTGGGATTAGGACTTTCTCGATTGTGTTCGGCAACTATTGAGCAACTTTGGCATTGGGAGGAACTTTTTGCGGTTCTGGAAACCTGGTGCTACTTTTGCCTTCTGAGCAATTTTTGTGCAAAATATAGGTCAAGAGCAAACAAGAAAAAAAATCAACGATTTCATAGAAAACTTCAAGTTATGCGAATTTCTTAGGTTTTAGTATCAACTTAAACGTAAGCTTTAAAGGAAAAAAAATGCACATTTCGATCAATTGTAGAAGAAAAGGAAAAAAGGGCTCTCATATTGAGCTTGGGCTATCCGTGGTTATGCCCATATTTTCGAACAACTCTTAAAGGTAAGTTTCAAGATATTGTCATTGATCATTGTTAACAATTATTGGGAAGAGAGGAGAATAAAACTTTTAATTAACGTACATATTTAAAAACATCGATAAATTTAGGAGGCAACTTTTAAATTTAGGAAGCAACGGTTTGGATCTTTGTCAATTTTTTTAGCAACTTTTTGACATTTCAGCAAGTAACTATCCAGCATTTTATGAGCACAATCGGGTCGACAGGCCCAGCTGGGATTGGCATAGTTGGCTAGTGAGCTGACAAATGCCTAACACTTCGATTTCCAGGTGTGACCTCAATTCCTTGTTTCGACTTCTTTTTTCCGTATATATAGCTTTAAAAGTACCCTTAAAACGCAACAGAACACTGAGGGTGGGGAAGGGGTGAAATAAGCGTGCCGTCGTTAGTCAAATGATATCTATTTCGAACAGCTGCATGGTGAAGAAACCTTCGAAATTAAAATCACTTGTAAAATCGTCAAAAATAAAATGGTACCAAATACCAATCTTACGAAAACTTTTATTGATTCAAATTTTTACTTACAGCCTTACACTGATCTACTCACCTGCGACATACTGTGTTCTTCCGACAGCGGTGCTCATTTCGTTCATGTAAAACTGCGCCATTTCTTTGTCTAGTACTACGAGTGAAGGTGACTTCCATTTGAAAACCAGGTGTTGAGTTGGGTACGCATCTAAAAAGAACATCGTGACTTTTTAATTTTACTGACAATTAACGAACCACTGATGACAGAGTTTACATTGGAAAAACTGTTTGAGTACAGAGGTCCACGTAACGCGTAAATAAAACTTACCGGTTCCCCTTATCGGGTCTCTAATTAAAGATATGCTGTAGCCAGACGTCGACAGACGTCACTTAGTGTGTAAAATGAAACAAAACTGAATGTAAGGCTGGCACTACGGCAAAGGGTGTTACATTGGTTATACGTTTTTACTAATTTACCTCAACTTCATTGCAAACCAGCGCTAATTCCGCTATAATAAGGCCTGGGCCAAACGTCGAACGATTCATGCATCCTAAATTAAGTTAAGTTCTTCCGCTGGGTCGGAAGTCTAACTCTAGGACGCGTCGATTTTCTTCCGAACGCGCAGGGCTAAATATACACCATCATACAAATTTTACATATATTAATTTAGTTCGTCGCATGTAAAGATCGACGTTTGGCCGGGAGATGATCTTCAGACGGATAGAACGTGTTGGACGATCCAAACTTATTCAGACGAACTTAACTGAGCCAGACGTCGAACTTAATTTTCATGAACTTAACTCACTAAGTTTAGTTTGTCTCACGAAAAGTTCGACATCTGGCCAAGGCCTAACATGATACAATTGAACCCTCCTTGGTTCCATAAGGCGGGAGTCAGACTTGTTTAATCACGAGTATGATTACGGATCGAATTGGACGACACGAAGTTGTCTTACCAATTACTCATAACTTTAACAAAATTTGTGATATATAAGGTTCTTTTATTTTATATCAAAACATAAGAAATTTCAAGAATTTTTTTGCAAGCAGTAAAAAAAAAAAGAGCCACTTAAGCGCGAGCGACATGACATGTACAGTATTAAATTGTCCTATTAAACTGAAATTAGGGCAGTTGATAACCAATCAGATTTGAGAATTTTGTTATAGTTATGATTAAGGGCTGAATCACTCTTGCTAAGCTTTATTGATGTGGAGGTTTTATTAAAAGGTAAAAATGATTTATGTCAACCTTCAATGTTTACAACGACGTTTACCGCGAAGTTTTTTCTTCCGTCTTGGGCAGTTTATCGCTGTGTAACCGCAAACATGAAAGTGATCAAAACCCAGAGCTAGCCCAATCCAAGCTATTTCCCAAAGGGAAGCTTTGAGGAAAAGGTCTAGTGTAACCGCACCTATTAACCGTATTCACACTAGAGAGGGTTTATCCATCTGAGACGGGTTTTATCCGTTGGATAATAGGCCACTTGCACTAAGAGGTCACGTGACCAATGCTTCCTTCAAACAATGAGTTGGAATATTGCTGATGCCAAAAATTGACAGAGCGCATAAAAATTAGCCTACACCCGAAATTTGAGAGGAAACGCTTTTAAGGGAGATATTTTATGACACTTTGATTTTTCAACAAAGCAGTATGATTTGTATTGGCCGCCATGTTGGAAGGCATACTCTTGCCCTCCAATATGGCGGCCAAAACTACTTTTTGCTTATATCTTGTTAAACGCTTGATAGTTACGCTCAGATGTGCTGTAAACGTTACCACATCACTTTTTCAACATCCTCCTTGAAGTTTAAGTGTAAAGCTTGTGTTGAGAAAGAAGTAATCATAATTTTAAAAATCACATTTTGGTCACGTGACCAGGGAGGAACTTATTCATTTTAAGAAAATGGTGCGGGTATGCAAAACCAAATTACTATTATTCTATTTAAGATATGACCCACTAATAGTTTTTCAAAGGCAAAATCATATAGCTTTCATTTTCATGAAAACTACGTCACATGACCTCTTAGTGCAAATGGCCTATTCGCATCAGACAGATAATACGTCTTAATTTGAAAATGGAACGGTCTTAATTTTGGATAGACAATCCGCCTGACTTTATCCATCTGTTTTCCCGTCAATTTTGACAGATTTTGAACATGGATTATCCGTCTGTGATGTGAAAACGGCCATTGTTGATATCTATACTGCCTCCACACCAAAAGTGGGGAAAAAAAACTTAAAGACTTAAAAAAAGCAATAGGCAAATTCAACATCTTTGCACGTGCATTGCACTTTTTTGTGCATTTCTTTGCCATCACCGCATGACTACGGTTTTGTTGAGGACGTAAAAACAACACAGCGTCTTTCTTTTTCTTTTTCTGAACTTTGATGTAGTCCTTTAGAATTCATCTGCAGAAAATTTTTTCAAAAGTTGACGAATTTTTTTGAACGAGATGGCATAAGCTTAAGCTCCCTAGGCGGGGGGAAGGGGTGATAGGCCTCGGGCCAAAGCTACTTTCAAAGCCCACGGCCACACCACAATGCGAGAAACAAAAGAACCCCTTGGTGTTATATGTATATGTAAAAATTACTCAAAAGCTTAATTTCTCTTTATTTTAAAATTACTTACAGCTGATAATGTTGATTGTACAATTTTGCTCATCCATGGGGAAAGTACGTAAATTCATGTGACATCTCGCTCGAAGAGTTGCTCTGTGATGTAAATTAGATACTGATTTAGTAGGCGTAATTATGGCTGAACCTTTTGGTCAGCGGCCGCCCTTCTCATTGTCGGCCTCCACAGTCAACCCATAATATCAACCTACCCTCAAAATGATGTTCACACTATGGAAAGCTTTTCTTGGCTCCTCAAAAAGCTATCTGGTATATAGTATGAACAGGAACTGCCCCGGGGCTGTACATGGCCTTCACACATATTAGGGAGCTTTAGCATCGACGACGGCAACGGCAGCGACAACGTCAGTTTTAAAATTAATTCCCATTTTTTCAATCTTTGTCGCGTTTATTCCAATTTGCTGAAAATGGCAGGTGGAGGCGAATTTCCCTGGAGTTGATTTCTTGAGCACTCAAGTTTAGAGAGAAAAAAGAGATTCGTCGTCGCTTGTTTACGTCCTCCATAAAACTTGCAATTAGGCATTTTCACGTCGTACTCGTGCAAGGACGGTGAAGAAATGTACAAAAAAGCGTGATGCAAAGTTGTTGTTTTGCGCAATAAACCTATTGCTTTTTTGACGTCCTGGTTGCCGTCGCCGTCGTCGTTGCTAAAGCTCCCTATTAAACATCGTGGCGGCGCGGCTGGCCTAAAGGGCTTGGTACATTAAATTCCAGTCTTCACTGACGGACGGACCGAATAAGTGAGCACACTGCACCAGAGTATGGAACAAAACCTATAGATCGTTTTCACTGTCACGCAACAAAAAAATAAATTGAAAACCGTCCAGTGAAAGAAGCCAAGAAAATGATATGTTATAAGAGACTAAAATTTAAACAATTTGTCCAAGTCTCAGGTCTTTTTGACCCACAGTTTCTGAGTTATTTGCCGAAACGTTTCACGCATCTTTGTAGAGCTTTGTATGGAGACGCCATATTGGTGCACAGTTTTGGTGCACCAATATGGCCGCCGAAAATCAACAAAAAGATCTGGAGTTCACTTGTTCTATAAAAGCTCCTTCTTTTCACTCGAGAACTAGCCTACGTGCGCATAAACATATCCTCTAATACTTGAAATGGTTATACTGCTGAAAATCAAGAGGAGAGTGAGACTTTTTTTCAAGGAGACAGCATTCCTATTTTGGTGTCACGCACTGTGAAAACTCGGAAGTTCAAATTGCTGTATTTTCTAAATGAAACATGCTATGGGACTGAAAACTTGTACAAAGATTAACTTTTTGTTTATCTTCAGCCTAGTGTAAATAAGAATTCGTAAAACCTCGCTATTTTGACTTTACAATTTGATGACGTCACTGTGAAAACCATCTATTCATTATGTCACGCTCCACTTTCGAGATCGGTGCATCGCAGCTTCGCTCTGTCACAGAAATCGCGCCGCCACAACCGATCTTGTGTGTGAACAAAATCTCTATCCGGTATGATTTCTTGGCGGTGCAAAAGCTATACAGTGTGACACACCAACCTTGTTCCCCAAAGCACCTGTCCATCTGCTGAGATATCGATCTTGTGATTGGTTGTCAGTACATTATGCATGTATGACTTGGTGGCGTCTACGAACACGGTGTCTGGGACCCAGATATAATCCGCAGGGTGTTTAGTTCCCATGGTAAGAGTTATCTTGGAAGTCAAGTTGTGAGAAAGCCTGTGGTCTTTCCAGTGCTGCCGAAAAAAAATGTCCAATCCGAATTCCTAAAAAATGAATTAAAAATAACAGGCTTTAGTTATAATATCACCCAGCTTGGAGCATCACTCAACTTAACCTGCGCTTCACACGAAACTGAACTCTAGTTAAGTCCGTTAAACAGGGTGAGATTAAGACGCAGACTATATTCACCGTTGTTGGACCTGAATGAGAGGAAGACATTTTCCCTTAAAAAATAAATCTATGACCTATGGTAATTATTACTCGAGCTAAATCGAACGTTTGATCGCTCAAACGTTATCAAACACCACTCAGGCGACTCTCACATGTAAATGAATTTCCGCAATCAAACGCAATCGAGCTTTGCTAATTTTGATCAGTTTGGATGGTCGAATTTGAAATTCATTTCCATTAAAAATGAAACTTATACAGGTAAAAGGGGAAATTGTAACTTTAATCAGTCAGAGGAACTGGGATAAATTATACAAATCTCAGCCATCAAGAATTAAACAATTTACATGGTGGGAGACAGGGCGAAGAGAATTGACCCTTCCTCAGTTTTTTTTTAAAGTTTTGATAAGGACTAGTTAGTGGAAATCTGTCGAGACTGCTGGAAAGAACGGCATGAAATAAGTAAATTAGCCAGTTTTAAAAGTAATGCGACTAAAGGATCTATAACCCAGCAAATTCGCGAAATTATTATACACGTTCGTATGATGGGGGGGGCAAATATTTGCCCTCACCTTAAAAACGTCTGCTGGAAAATTTTGCGACTGGCAGAGCAATATCTTCAGCCTCCATAAATCACTCTGAGAACCTTGGCAATTTTACTAATGCTATTGCTCTATTGGTACAATAAAGACTAGAAGGATCTGGATAAAAGTGAGCGAGGGAGGGGGGGGGGGGGGGAAGGAGTATTTAACACGCGGTCCGTTACGGAAATAGAAATAAAAATGCTAGAAATCAGGAGAAGGTAGAGGACGATTGACTGTCTAATTTAGTCAACATTAACAGAACAATAGGGCCATTTATACGAGGAAAGATAAGACGCGAACTGTACCATTTATACGAGCATGTCTTATCTAATAAGACGCGTCTTAGCTAAGCCGCGTCTTATTTTAGACGAAATGTGCCGTTTATACGGAAAGTTCGCGTCTTATTTTTCCTCGTATAAATAGCCCTAATGACGATAACCACAAGAAATGAAAGCGATAATAATGTATTACCATATCCACTTCCTTGATGTTGGAAAACGATGCAACCGAAATACCAACTAGGATTTCAACTGGATTTCCTTTAGAAAGAAAGAAAAAGAGGAAAAAAAATAGTATATTACTACGCTCTCAGTCTTTCCAAACTAGAGTTAAATAGCTAAACATCGAATTTGATAAAAATTACTTCCGGATAGCTGAAAAGTTTTTTTTCATTAACTTTATATCCGAGGGAAAATATAATGTTTTTTGTTGTGTTGATGTGGCATTCATTAAGTTGTTCTTGGTATATTTATTTATTTCAGTTTGGCTTTATAAGCTTTCCACAAAAAAATGTGAAAAAAAAAAAATTTAACAAACGAACAAAACCAGCGTGGATCTCGTAGTCAAGTGTATAATTATGTACTACCTTATACCTGAGTAGTTTGGCCTAATTCGAGAATCATATCCACGAAGAAGATCTTTCAGTCCCTCGCTTAACTTCTGATCCTGTAAAAAATCTGTTCTGCTGAAACGTAGAATGACAATCAACAATATCAAGATTAATTTATTTGCATACAAGTGTTCATAACGATAAATCGAAGTGACTCTAAAAGTGCAACATATCACTCTTGCTGCCTGCATGATCTAAATGGGAGCTTTATCATCGACGACGGGGACGGCAGCAAAAATGAGTTCGCATTTTTTCAAACATTACCGCGTATATTCCAGTTCGTTGAAAATGCCAAATGTAGGTGTTGATTTCTTGGGGACCGCGGTTAAGTTTAGAAAGAGAAGGAAAAATTCTTCGTCGCTTGTTTAAGTCCTCCATGAAAGCGTGAAATTAGGCATTTTCACGTCGTAGTCGTACAGGGACGGAAAAGAAATGTACAAAAAATGTGCAATGCACGTGAAAAGTTGTTGTTTTGCGTAACAAACCCATCGCCATGGTGATCGCTTTTTCGAAGTCTTCATTGCCTTCGCCAGTGTTGTTGCTAAAGCCTCCTCATGCGAACGGCGCCGGCGACGGCAGCAAAACCGTCACCGTTGTGAATGAATTTCCGTTTTTTTCATCTTTGCCGTGATCATTCCGACTCAAATGCCATTTTAGGTAATTTTCCATGGAGTTGAATTCATAATTCACGGAGACCACACCCAATTTATGAAACAGAAAAAAATCCTCGTCTCTTTTGAGGAAATTTCACGCGTCGTAGTCGTGCTGCGATGCGACGGCAAGGAAATGTACCAAAAAGCTGTGATGCACTTGCAGAGCTGTTGTTTTTCTTAATAAACATGTTTCTCCTTACCCGACGCCGTCGTTGCTAAAGCTAACTTATTTATGGTTACTCAAAGAATGACTTGATCTATTAATTGATTTATTAAAAGTTAATTTTAATTATTACTTCTCTCTGTCCGTCGAAAAAGTTTAAAATACGTCTAAACCGTTCTTTTTAAATATGTGTACACGGACACATAAAAGAATTAATTTATTTATTGATTTGTCATGTTATGGCTTGCTTGCCATTAACTGGCTTCTCGATCCTTAAGGCTAAGGACATCTGTCTGACAGTCCCCAAGTTCCACACTTCTCGGGTACAATCTTTAATACTTTGTAATACGGTTATCTTTGTTGTAGTCAGTTAGGCTCTGGGGTCAATTTAATAAAACTTTTACAGGTGTAATTTACAAGTGTAGCTATTGTTTTCAGAGTTTGAAACAATGGCTACAATTGTAAACTACACTTGTAAAATTTATTAAGTTCACCCTTGGATATACATTGTAACGCGTCATTCTGGCCACTAAGTCAAATTTTATAGTTTTGTGTTTAATTTATCCATAAGATTTCCACCTGGGTGGTTTGTGTTAGTGGTAACCACCCTTTATTCTAGAATCTAGAATTTCACGATATGCAAAAAGCACCTGCAGTTATCGATAATTGTGGGCGGAGGGGAGGGGCGGGTTGGGGGGGGGGGAAGGACTGTACTGTTATAGGTGCTGCATTTGAATTTTTCTACAACTTTTTGGTCAAATTCCCGACCCTGGGGATGGGAAAATAGTTCAAATGTGATAAACTATCCTTCTCTGGGCTTAACAAAATTTCAGTTGGGGCAAAATTTGTGGTCATAATCCCCTGAGAGGGGACAACTTGAAAACACTGTAGCTTATAAACAATATTAAAGCGTGGAATGTAATAAACCATAATTACCATAATGGCATATCTTGCTTGGAACTCGTGCTTTAGTCGGGACACCTTTTGGAAGTCTCAAAATTTGACTTTTCCGACAATTTTATGTCCAAGAATTCAGCGCAGATACAAAACTTGGTAGACTGTAGTGTGTCATGTATAGAGCGATCATTTATTTATAAAATCATAGAGTGTTGTCTTCTATGGGCTTTCTGTAAACTTGGACACAAAATTATGATTTCTCAATTTGGTACAACCGTGGCTCAAAGCATTACCGTAAAGCGCGATCTGCCAGATGAAAAACAGCCCTCCTAAACTTTCTTCATTCCTCAATGTCTTTGTAAAATTTTATCTAAATCGCCTCCAGAACAGCCGAGATTAAAAAGCGTTTTAAAACATGTACAAAAACAAAATTTTGCCTTATGAATTTATTCATAGATAGGTGTGCCCCGCGGCCTTAAGAACTCGTTTTAGAAACGTTCGTGCGTTTCAGATGGAATTGGAATTTGAAAATTTCGGTTTTTGAGGAGAGGGGAAAACCGGAGTACCGGAAAACCGGAGAAAAATCTCTCGGAGAAAAGTAGAGACCTAACAATATAAACCAACAGTCATTACTAGCTCTTCATCAGCTTTTTCACGAGCTGGCGGAGCCCATGCAGTCACCGATGTCTCAAGACTCAAGACGACCACCTTTCTGCAATCGCAAGCAACGGTCTCTGGCTTGCATCCCGACAGATGTCCCGAAGCAACTGCCAAAAAACCTCTTTAGAAAGGCCATTTGCACGACGTGCATCTGATGTACTCGCAAAACGTTTTTTAATTTGTTTTGATAACATTTTTAATTTGTTCTGAGAACGTTCTATTTTATTGACATATTTTAATCTATTTACCCTCTTTCTCAAAATTGGTGTACATTGAACACCCCTAATCGCCAATAAATGTAACCTCTCCACAACGCTCAGTGTTCTCCTTCATCAAGCACATTTTTAAGTGAATGAAGCAACGCTACCGTTTTCGACGATGTAAACGATGTAAATGGATGATCACTTTTACACTCAAACAAAACAGCAACACAAAGGAGTTGTTTAGAACGTACCTCTGACAAATGCAGTACTCCAATACGATTAAGATTCCAAGAACTAATCTCATCGCTCGAGCAAGACTTGTTCCTCCCATGTTGACGCAAGTCATGTTTCTTGTTTTACGGTCGCTAAAACAGAAACAAATTGACAAATCTTCTATTATTATAGTAAAAATAAAATTCAGACAAGGAATTCTTAAGTCTGGGGCGAGGGAGACAAAAGAAATCACCTTGATGTTGAGGGATTAATAAATTATAATTTTCAATTCGTGTTTATCCCCTAAGCCTTGGTACGAAATATGACCATTAATTATTTATTATATCGAAATTGTAAGGACCCCCCAAAGAAATAAATAAAAACTGATAAAATATGGGTCTTTTAATTAAACTTTGATTTTCGGTAAAATAGATGATCACAAATTTCCTAACTAGAACCACCTGCTATTTTAGTAGCAGGTAACTTGATATTAGCAATGACTTACTGAGCAACATCTGTAATTTTAGCAATCAGCTACTGCTCCAAGTGAGCTACCCGCCAACTATATTTAATTACAGGTTCGCAGTATAATAATACACTTGAATAAAGAGCAGTATAAGTTTGCCCGGCAACTATGTCTTATTTATATACTTTTAAAGTGGTCAAGGTGTGCGCGTGAAGAACTTTTGAGTGTTTCTGAACATTTGTTTCCTGAACAATGTTGAAAATTAACACGAACGTAGGTCCAATATGCTTAATAAACAAAGAAAGTTCGTGTAAAAGAAAAAAAAAGGAACATATCGTGGAAAAACAGTCGATTTACCAGCTGGTATAGGACCCGCCCAAATACAATATAATATATTGTCTTATATTGTCTATTGTCGAGTAAGTCGCTCGCTCCGCGCAGCGCTGAGGAACCCAATTCTAGGGTGACATCTTCGTGTTCTTTATTCTTGTCAACAGCTCAAAAGTAAGTCCTTCTTCAACGGCTATACTACTGAACAACTCCCAGCTAACCCTCTCAATTCAACTAAATATCGCACAACACAAATCTTTAACCAAATCTTAAATCTTATCTTTAGTCTTAAACCAACCTAAAAAAAAAAAAAAAAAACTTCACTACAATATTTTTTCTTCAATAATGAATGGAACAATACCTTGTTGATTGGATGATAAAAATATCGGCATAACAAATTTAAAACGTGGTATAGTTGTTATAGTGTGGCAAATCAGAAATTCTACTCAGATGTTTAGGCTGGGACCAGACTCCGCAGAGGGGAAAAAAGAAAAACAAAAGATGTGAAATAGCAAAAAACAATCGGAAAAGGGCGCCACCCTTTCCTCAAACCAGACTACCGCTTTCCGCCAATGAGAAGCATAGTCCCAGGCTAACAGATGTTTAAAACTTGACATTTTAATACCCGTTTCTCCTTCTAACGATGGCTGAAATGATCTCCGAATAATATGATAATTTTTCTTAAATCAGACTGTTTATATACTGTCTGTTAGTACCTACATCATTTGGGTAAACAATGTTTTCTTATGAAACAATACTTGCTTGGGATTTGCCTTTTATTGATCAAACCTCGGTTAGGATCGTTGATATTTGCTGATAGAAATTCTGAACGAGCAGACGAGCGTTTTCAACCCTAAAAATAAGACAAAAATGAAATAAAGGCAATTGTTATAAACCTTTAATGAAATACAACATAATAAATATAATATTTAGTGATGTTCACGAGAAGATGCCGGGAAAAAACGGGTTGTCCAGTAATTGTAACGTAGTTGCTTTGAGCGTTTGGTACATAAGGGGACCTTGCAAACCATTGTGAGCTAGGGGGCTAATGCTGAGTACCTACAGCCTCGATACACTGAAAATTAAGAAGATCTGTTTCAATCGGGAAGGGCCAATTCAGCCCTGCAGGCCAAAGTCTGATTCAGCCCCTCCTGAAGCCATTTGAGCAAAATTTAAGCCAAAACAGCCCCATCAAAAGGCTATTCCGGTCCACACGGGGCCCATTTCAGCCCTTGGGTCCTGATCAGCTGTACTTGATTGAACTGATGTATTGGCCCTGGTTAGGGGAACCAAATTAGACTCAAAAATAGGACTGTATCTTACTCACCGAAACGGCCCAATTTTTAGGGCTAAAACAGATCTTTCTGATTTAAGGTGTAATAAGGCTTGATTCCAAAGGCTTATAAGGGCCGCAGGTGGATTCTATTCACCGAATAGGAAGACAAAGAAGCACAAAGAAGCTTGATGCACGTGCAGGGTTGTTGTTTCGTTTGAAACTTATTGCTTTTTGCCTGTTCTTGTAGCCGTCGCTGTATGTTCGTACAGTATCAGATAGCTTTTGCGTCGCCACGAAAATAGTGCCGGATTTGGTGATTTCGGCGAGATTTCTGTGCCGGAGTGAAGCTGCGCATCGCCGATCTCGAAAATGGAACGTCGCATAACGGATAGGTTTTTTGCCATACTTTGGTGCAATGTGAACACCCGTTTAGGCTGTCGCTGAAGTAAATAAGAAGGAGCGAGGGCTCGAACCCACTTAGAAGGAAGTAGAGTGGGGACTGCAATTTTTTCTTGCACCAAACACTCTCAGCTAACCGCGCCGGCACGATGTTCGATGTGTGTGAACGACCTTTTCCGCCCCGGGCCGTTGCAGCTCACACTATTGATACGGGATAGCAGTTTCTTGTCGACACGAAAAGCTAACTGGTATATTTGTAAACTTAGTCTGAAGCACCCTAAAGTATGCCTGACGGTAAATGCGTGAGGTGCAAAAAATGGCAGGGAAATAGCAGCCCAAGGGTCGAGGGCCGTTAAACCGAGCTTGTTGACTGAGTGAATTTTAATGATCATCTTCAAGTACGCAGACAGACTGACTCTCTCACGCCGAGAGATTTCAATTCTAGATCACGTCCTCGCGCTTTCTAAATGGAAAAATGAATTAGAAATCTAATACTGAATAAACATCAAAAGCAGATGGTGGATTAGAATTAGCTGTAACAATATTGGTTAATAATTGGCATTGGCAAGAGTTCTCTCTTGGCATTAGTAATTACCAAGAAAGTGAATACTTTGATTGGCTAGCTTGAAGGCTTAAACATTTGCTATTCACCTCAGCTTCGATATATAATCGTTGTAATTAATTATTTACTCTAAATGGTTAGCCAAAACTCTTTTCTTTATCGTGTTCCATTTCGTCTTTACAACCTAGCTGCTGCTAATGCGATTGGAACATTATTTGAAACGTAATAGGATTCGTAATCAAATAGCCTATATAAACTTTTATTACCCTTCCATCGCGACCAAAGGTTTTTCAAACGGAACTCGAATGCGGAGTCTTTACCTGTTGTTTATACCAACACACAAAAATAACTACTTGTTTATGACTACACAAAAACGTACAGAAACTAATTGTCTCGAAAACGTTTCCAAAGCAATTGTACAGGTTCTTCAACTGAACTTAAATAGTGAAAAGCAGTAGGCATTGTAAGCTTAGCAAAGGATGTAGTTGAAACTGGCTCACTACTTGGTTTTCCGTGTTCAAATTAGATTTAGTTGAAAAGGCTCGAGCATAGACTTCAGTCTTTGTATTTTACATATTATACAATTCAAACATCTGTTACAGTAGCTAAATTCAATGCGTTGTTTTCTAAATGAATTTTAACTAGTAAAAATATTAAGAAAACTGAGATACTTTTAAAGTTTTTAAATTAAAGAAACAATTAGTGTTTATATTTAATATAAAATCTGTGTCAAGGCGCTTCAGTTCATATGAGTTTGCCGACCTTGCGATTCAAGACTGAAACCGGTTTGTTTGTCTGTTTTTTTATACATAGTTTTTATCTGGGATCTGTGTAACAGTTAAATAAAACACAGAGGTTGCTTTCTCCAGTATTGTTAGTCTCTATAATTTGTGGAAGGGTTCGAAGTCACCCGGTCCTCTGCATTGGCAGTCCGTGGAAAATAATAAGAAAGTCACCTTGAAAAATTTAGGTATATAAAGGCAATGACTTT
The DNA here is from genome assembly GCF_958299795.1 of Porites lutea. Taxonomy (NCBI): domain Eukaryota; kingdom Metazoa; phylum Cnidaria; class Anthozoa; order Scleractinia; family Poritidae; genus Porites; species Porites lutea. The sequence continues at coordinate 48,032,886 of NC_133203.1, forward strand.
AGGATAACTCTATGAACACCTTGGAATGATTTAATTGTCTACCCCTAGTAAATTAGTTAGTGCAGTTTGACTAGAGCGTCCACTTACCTGACCGCGGCAATAATGTGATTGTTTGCAGTTTTCTTCGTCAACATTGACTACATGCATTTCTGAAACACGTTTTCTCCATGGAGTGCGTAATAATTATCCCTCTATAGATTTCCAAAGCGGATGGTATCCCCTGACCATGCATTGTCCTGAAGACTGTAGATGTTGAAAAACCTTATTGGCTTATAGTTTTGTTTCCCAATTCAGACCTTGTGATGCTGTTAGGGTAGTTTAGCTTTTGCCTTTTCGTAAATTATGTACGCTCGTGGGCAAGATTTAAAACAAACAGTTCGCCTATGCGTCGTGAAATTGGAAAATAAGACATGAAATTAAAAACTAAAAAGGGCTGGCTATTTCACGTATTATCATGATTAGAGACCTTTAGTATTAGGTTTTTCATTACGCAAACCGCAAACCTAGCAGTGTCACGTGACCACAGTCTTGCGGTCGCGTTAATTTGCAGTTCTCGTTTGAACGACAGGAAGGGCTTCCAGCGCTGAGTGACGCACGACAAGGTATTTTGCCATTAAACATTGTACCGGCCTCACGTTTAAAGGTACGAAGCAGATTTCTATATCCACCTGCTGTGGTAATTAGATTTTTGAACTCGAATCAATAAATTATGGGCGATAAAAGTGAAGCACTTCGATTTGATGAAAAGCAATATGGCGGCACTAAACAATAAACGCCTTGCTAAAAGCAAGCTTTCAACGGGAAACTTCAAACGCGTAACTGCAAACTCAAGTTTGTCAGGGTTCCCGGTTTCCCATGAAAAACCTGATGATGATGATGATGATGATGATGATGATGATGATTATTTTTGCAAGAACCTACTCAGTTGCATCGCAGGATCGGGGCACTTTTTGCTGCGAGCCCCCAGGCGAGCAGCACACTAATCTTTGGTAGGCCTGTGGTTTGTTGGGTTTCCTGCCTTTTTTTTTTGTGAGTGCAGTCTCGATTTTTGTTTGTCACGATGATTTTGAGCAGGCGTACGTCCAGCGGTGTCATCATAACTTAGATGCGCCATAGCACGTGTTACTGTAAGTGTGTTCCTTTTGCATATTCCATGTTCCATCGGTTTCATCATAACTTAGTTACGCCTGGTCGTGGCTCTGGATGCGTCTTTTGTCGTCCATAGCACGTGCTCCCTTCTCTCGCTTTGCTTCTTCGATGTCAAGGTGAGTGTCAAACTTATTTGTTGCTAGGGCATTCCATTCACCAACGTCCGAAAACGATGTGGTGACATACGGGGAAGACAATGTGACTTCTTTTGTGAGTTTTTCAGCATTGTTACTTGCTTAGAGTCAGCCGGACGTGTTTTTAACCATTAATTACAGCAAGAAGACAATACCATCTCTCTCAGCCTATTATTTTCATTTAGTTACCTTGATGTTCAAAGTTACTGTTAATGTTTCTGTTATTCTTAACGTTAAATTGCAAAAAATTGTATCTGTATCCATTCACGGCATCAGCGCTTTAAAATTATGTTTTATTTATTTGTTGTTGAGCTGTTGCAAGGAGCTCATAATTTCAAAATATATCCTTTCATTATTGTCTTTGGTTTACTTTACATTTGAAATGTATTACATTGTTCTGTACATATGTAAACATTCAGTATGACTCTACTAATAATAAGCTTCACGATATCCACCTTACCTAAATTATTATAATTATTATTATGCTGTATTTTTTTATTTTTAGAAATTATCACGCATTGCTGAGAGACGTGTTTTTAACCATTTTCAGCAAGAAGACAATACTGAATCTCCAACTATTATATTCATTTAGTTACCGTTCAAAATATTTGCGTTAGGTATTCACAATTGCAAAGAAGTTATTGAATTAAAGTTATTAAATTCACCCAATAAATAAATTAATGAAATTATCAAAATCTCTATGCACATTTACTGCTTCCGTTTATTTGTCCTACTACCCAGCATCTGCTCGCAGCATTATTATTACAATGTGTAACTTCTAGTTATATCAGTGTTGTAGTTTTGGAGACGGGACTTCCATTTCCTAATTTGCCCACAGGGCCGAGCAAAATTTGAATAAGGCATTTGCTTGTTTCTCCTGAACGGTAACTTGAAAACAGTTTGTCCACGCTGCTAGGCCTGTCTCGATTGTGTTTGGCAACGTTTGAGCAACTTTTGGCGTTTGGTACAACTTTTTGCTGTTCTAGCAACCTTGAGCAACTTTTACTTTTCTGAACAATTTTTGAACAAAATGCGGGTTTAGAAAACATATAAGGTACGAAGAGTTAACGATTTAATTGATACAAAACTACAATTTATGCGAATTTCTTGAATGTTTATCAACTTTTTAAACACGGCATAACCTTTTTACTTGACAACGTTTCGCAGCCTATAAAAAAGGCATTTTTAAAACGTGTTTAAGGGGCTTGAAACGCAGTCAGCACATAAGTACACACAAGAAAACGCTAAAGGTAAGTTATAAAGGAAAATCAATGCACATTTTGCTAATTCATAGAGCAAAGAATATTTATCCTGCAACATTACCGTCTTGTATTTTTTTTTCTCGTATGAATAATTAATTAGCTTAGCAGGGTATTGTCGCCAGAAACGCGGTTTCGGATTTTTGTCAACATTTTAGAAACTTTTTGGCTTTCCATTGCAGTGAGCAACTCTGGGGCATTTTACGAATACAATCGGGACGGGCCTAAAGCCTGCCGGGAGGGGGAAGGAAGGAGGGCAGTAACCTGCGATCAGGCAGAGTTAGGGAGACAAAAAAAAAAAGCCTGATCGCAGGGAGGTGCAAGAAAATCAGAAATGAAAGAAACACTGAGAAGATTGAGCAAGCCGGGTCTACAAGAGAACGTTTCCCTTACAAAAATTGAAGGGACCCCTTTCCTTTTCTATTGGAAAAGTCCTGAGAAGGAAAAGAGAGGAAAAGGGCAAAATTGACAACAACTGTGTAATTAAATTGCTCAGCAGCCTGAATCCATCTAAAGCCAATGGCCCTGACTTACTACCTACGCGCGCCTTAAAGGAAGCGGCAACAGAGATAGCTCCTTACCTATGTTTTATCTTCCAACAATCCATCAACACTGGTGAGGTGCCACCGGAATGGAAGCATGCCAATGTTATAGCAATATTTAAGAAAGGTTCAACGTCAGAGGCTGCCAATTACAGGCCTGTCTCTTAAACGTCAGCGCCATGCAAGCTGTTAGAACACATTTTCCACCCTGGGCGCTCATGGGAAACGCATCTTTTCAATACCGTTGAGCACCTAGCCCGTCAGTAAATGATAAAAACCAGACTGAACTTTTGATCTTAGACGTTTCTAAAGCCTTCGATAGAGTAGCACACAAACGTCTGTTACTAAATTAGAGTACTATGGCAGTAATGGTTTAGTCTTAGCCTGGATAAAGGCATGGCTAATAGGAAGAACTCAATGAGGTGATCCTTGAAGGCGAGTACAGTGAGAACTCTTGCGTGAGATCTGAAGTCCCGGAAGGAACCGTGTTGGGTCCCTTGCCTGAGCTGTTATTCGTTAACGATATAAGTAATGATATTACCTCAAATATTAAGTTATTTGCTGACGACTCCCTGTTGTATGGTCTGGTACACAATTCCGACGATGCAATCAGTCTCCAATCTGATCTGGACAAATTAGTTGAATGGGCAAAGTTGTGGCAAATGGCCTTCAACCCATCGAAGTGTTACGTTGTACGCGTTTGCAGAACCAAGTGTCCTTTTATACACCCATAGACTATGCCTGGTCATACCGTACAGGCTGTAGACCACCGTCCTTACCTCGGAGTTTCTTTGTCAGGGGACCTATACTGGAAGCCACGAAGCAGCGCCCATACTGTTGTTCTGGGTCCCGAAAGGACTCGTCTCGAATTTAGTTCTTTCATTCTGATAGGCAAATTTACAATGGCATTTTGAGGTGTCAATCGTTGCCGGTACGCATTCAAATCCTGGTACACAGGTGGAACCCAGAACAAGGATTTTGGCACTATTTCGCTGACGGAATTAACCAGACTTTAGATTCGTCTGTTGCGCAGGCCCTGTCGGAAGCGGCGCGGTTTGTTCGATTTGTCGAGGAGTCGGCATGTTACTTTAAGGCAACACTGAAAAATCAGCTTCTTGATTACATTACAACTAAGCCAGCCCGGTTAAACGGAACTCGGTATGGTGAATGTGTGATGACGAGGAACTCTGATAACCGGGCTGGAAATTTTTCTTATGATCACTCTCGCAAGCCTGGAAAACCAAACCAGCAACCGGACAGCGGGTAACACACAGCTCATACGCACTGCTTCCAATCTCTCTTTAAACATTGAGGATCCCAATCTCGTTCCCAGAGTCTCAGAATCCCAGAGTCCGTGGACTCTGGAAACGAGATGGGGTGGTTCCTGGTTGGCTTCATTAAAGTCACCTCGGAAAAGCAGCCCAGTCAGGCTCTTAATCAGCCCCTACTAGTTATTTCTCCCAGTGTTGTTTGAATGGCAAAAATTCTACTTTCCCCAACAAATCAACTGACATCGCGAGAGTCAGTGTACCAAAAAAACGCTTATTAATTAAAAGAAAGAACCCCAAACTTTTTAAGTCACCATAAACTTTTAGCTAGGTAAAAAGTAAATGGATTACGTTCCTTGTTAGTTTAATTGACCTTTTAAAGATTTCAGTGAATAATTTAGACTTCGTACCACTTGACTTTATTTTAGCTATACGTAATATTGGGTAGTAGAGTTACTGTAATAGATTACTTATACGGCATAAATTAAAATAAACCAATAAAAGAAATTAAGCAATATATCCGAAGCACTAATAAATGCAATGCTTGCCGCAAAGTTAACAATTATTCCTCGAGCCCGAATGGGCTTAGTCAATAGCCCATTCGGTTGAGGGCGAGAGAAAGAAACAAAAAAAAAATCCATGAAAGCCTAAACCCAACGGCTTTAAACCAAAGGCAGTAACATTTAAAGACAAACCTTAAGTCGACAACCACCAAAAATCCATCTCAGCCTAAACTTTAAGTCGACAAACAACAAAAAAAAATTAATCAAAGCCTAAACCCGGCGGCCTTGAACAAAAGGAGTAACATGGAAAAAGAAGCCTTAATTACCAACAAACAAAAATATCCATCAAAGCCTAAACCCGACGGCCTTAAACCAATCGCGGTAACAAAGAAAAAGAAGCCTTAAGTCGACGACCAAAAAAAAATCCATTATAGCCTAAACCTGACGGGGGTAGACCAAAGACAGTAACATGGAAAAAGAAGCCTCAAGTCGACAAACAAAAAAAATCCATCAAAGCCTAAACCCGACGGCCTTAAACCAAAGACGGTAACACGGAAAAGGAAGCCTTAAGTCGACGACCAAAAAAAATCGATGGAAAAATTTTGTGTTTAACGAGGAAGTGACGTCAAAAATGCAGCGTTTTCGCAGGTTAAGGCACCGTTAACCGAGAAGACCTGGGGACGAGGTTGAGTTGTTTTGATTGTGAGCTTGAAAAATGGCTTACATTTCACTCGTTTCAAGAGTAAGAACTAGACGAAAACATAGCTAAAAACATGGCAAGAACAGCAAGAAGACAACTCGAAGGGCGACATCTGCTATTTGGAGAATATTTGCGGAGCTGGACAAACCTAAACGTGCACTATCCAAATTTGGTCATCAGTAACTGGTAATGGTAAATCAAACGAGTGCTTTTAGTCAATCAGAATTGGGAAAATATTTTGATTGAATAATAATGGATATTATCACAATTCCTTCACTTACAAGTTAAGGCTTCGCATTTGTGGAATCAACTTCCTTCTTACATGAAGAGATCGACTGAGTTGAGTGAATATTGTAAGCACTTAAGATCTTTTAATCTTACAATCTTGAATCAAATTTTGTATATCTTGGGGTTTTACTATATCTGTTTTTTTTTTCGTTGGGGCTTTAAACTTATTCTTACGGTTTTTAGTGTTCTTAATTTATTCAGTGGGATGCGGGAGGGTGTAGCTTTGAGCAACGGATATATTATTCTTATTTGTTTTCATACATTTGTGATCTTTTTAAAATATTTTTATTCAAATGTATTGTATCTTTATTAACTAAGTATTTTTATTGTCATTCGTTTTATACATGAGCCTCTGGCTCGGATGATCGGGGCAACCCCATCCCAAGGATTGAAGTAAATAAGTTGATTGATTGATTGATTGATTGGCATAGTGACTTTCTTTTCCGGTAGACCGGACCGAAAGTCTTTGTGATTTCTGGTCCGGTTTTATATTTTAACTAATATAAAACGTGAATAAGATAAGTCGAGATAAGGGATAATACACTCAAAATGACTCTTGTTTTCGTTCCATTGGTCATAAGATAAGCAGACTAGATATAAATGAAAAAAATAATTTTGGAGCTCCGCTAAATATATATATTATGCTGATTCATTTTAAAGTTTCTTGGAGTTTTAAAAATACTCTTTGAATTATGTTTTGGGAAATTCCCTCGGGTAATATCCCGGAAAGAGCCTCGTTTTCTTGGAATTTATCGCAACTTCTAGTTCATAGTGCAAATTGCTTAGCCATGCATTGTTAAAGAGAATAAGCAGGTTTAATTGACAGCCAATTATAGCTAAGAAGGCTGATAAGCAAACACCTTTCGCAAACAAACCATCTGGGGTTGGATAATCTTGCTCCAAATTCTACATGTTTAACTAAAATCAGTCAAAAACCGAAAGAAAAACCTTTCTTTTTCTTTCATTCTTTGAATGGCAAACATGTGACCTCTGTCTTTGCCGATGGCGACTTCGTTTTCTTAGAAAGAAGACGTCAGTTCAAAACGATTTGATTGCGTCATTATTTTTCTCCGAAAACACCCGCTTTCCGAGAAAATCAGATGCATTATTTCCGGTGTTTATTAGTTGATTGTTTGGATTGTGAGGGGAGAAAATCACATCATTAACTTTATTTTGTATATTCGCTTTCGCTGACATAAAATATAGAAATCTAACGTAGATATATTTGCTTTAGTTCGTTTTGCATTTCTGAGTTTCAGTTTACTATTCCAGTTCATTAACCGTAACAAACAACTGCTATTTTGCTGTAAGATCATAACCAGTGTAATAAGCGTTGAACTGTAATTACTACCTGCGATAGTCTTTTGTTGAACTGTTATCTACCTGTATTGTTTTGAAAGTTGTGATGTTGTCAACGATCAATTCCGTTATAGCCAATCAAGCCTTCTGAAATGTATGAGATAATGTTTAGTTAAGAATAGGCCACTTGCACTAAGAGGTCACGTGACCGATTCTTCCTTTAAACAATGAGTTGGAATCTTGCTGATGCCAAAAATAAACAGAGCGCATAAAAGTTAGCTTACACCCGAAGTTTGAGAGGAAACGCATTTAAGGGAGATATTTTATGGCACTTTGATTTTTCAACAAAGTAGTATGATTTGTTTTGGCCGCCATGTTGGAGGGCATACTCTTGCCCTTTAATATGGCGGCCAAAACTACTTTTTGCTTATATCTTGTTAAACGTTTGATAGTTACGCTCAGATTTGCTGTAAACGTTACCACATCATTTTTTCAACATCCTCCTTGAAGTTTAAGTGGAAAGCTTTTGTTCAGAAAGAAGTACCTTTTCATAATTGTAAAAATAACATTTTGGTCAAGTGACCAGCGAGGAACTTACTCATTTTAAGAAAATGGTGCGGGTTTGAAAAACTAAATCACTATTATTTTGTTGAAGATATGACCCACTAATCGTTTTTCGAAGGCAAAATCATATAACTTTCATTTTCACGATAACTATGTCACATGACCTCTTAGTGCAAATGGCCTATTCTTAATAGCTTTAAATGATCCTTTAGAGTTGTGTTTTCGGCTAAAATATTCGTCCCTTGTAAAATATTCTTTGGTTTTATGTTCAGGTTGCATTTTGGTTATGTTCTTGGATTAAAACGATATCGTTGGACCTATTTATTTTATTAGTTCTGAGTGCTGTTGATGTCTCTGAAGATAATTCCCTGTAACAGAAGGCCTACTCTGGGACCTTAAGTCACCTAAAGTCGCCTAAAATCGCCTTAAGTCGCCTAAAGTCGCTTTAGGTCGCCTTTAGTCGCTTTAAGTCACTTTAAATCATTAAAATCTTATAGAGGTTCAAATTGTCTCGTAGTTATTAATTTTTTAGTTTTCTATTTCCAGAATGCATGATTTCTCATAAATTGTGAAATAACCATGTTCAATAATATTAGCCACAGACCCACGCTACCCCCCTTTCCCCCCCACAAAAAACTCTTACAGTGACTTACAACAACAACAACAAGAACAACAACAACGAGCTTTATTTGCATGACCATACAAGCACATATAGTATTGCAAAAGCTATTTTTAGAAATCAAAATTACAACACAGGACATGCAATTAATAATTTGTCACGAACATCAAAACAAGCTGAAATATTTTTTATGAATTGTATATTGATAAAGTAATTAGAAGAGTTCATCAGTCCATTGATCAAACCGTTTATAGGTAACTGGGTAATATTTGGAATCAGAGTCCTGACTTTAAAGTAAAATTTATTCCTAATCATAGAGTATGTAGGACATTGAAAAAGAAAGTGAACTTCGTCTTCTGTTACATTGCATCCACAGAAAGGGGAATGCCTATTATCCTTTGTAGTTTGGTTGTATCTGCCTATTTCTATCAGTAATTTGTGCTTACTTATTCGTAGTTTTACTAAAGCCCTTCTCCCAGCTGTTCCTCTCGTTAAGTCTAAGTAACTAGAGGAGGTATGATCGGTTTTAAAAGATCTAAAAATTCAAGTTTTTTTAGAATGTTGAAGGGTGTTTTGCCAATATGAGATATATTCTTGTTTCATTGAACTTACATAGCTTTTTACCATAGCTATATCTAATAAATTAGGGTTAAAGTCAGGAAGCTTAAAGTATTCTGACATATTCATTAAATGAGAGTGGAAGCTATTTTTGTCATTACAGTGTAAGTCGAATGAAATTAAAAAAGCTTGTTTGACAAGAGATTCCTCATCTTTAGACTGTATCTACAAAATGTATTTGAGAATTTTTTGATTGATTGTGATATTTAAAGGAAAACGACCAAGCTCTGCTCTACAAGCTATATTAGAAGCTTTGTTGTTTATCTCTAAGTATCGTTTTCAAAATTGAAGGTGTGCCTTCTCGACCTGTGAGCCGTCCCAGGTCTTAAAATCTGGTTTGGCATACACACCCCAAATTTCGCTGTTATGTGTTAGAATAGGGGAGATCATAGTATCAAACATTTTACAGGCGAGAGCTGCTGTTACTATGCTAAGATTTGTGTGCCGTCTCAAGCTGAAGAGGGCATGAAGAGCTTTCTCCTTGAGATGTTCACGTGACGCTCAAAATTTCCCGATGAGGACATTCGAGTTCCTGAGTAAGTGTACTCTTGTACAACATCAATTATTTGACTATCTATGAGAAAGTGAAAATCTGAGCATTTTTTTCTCGCACGTTTCTGAAAAACCATAATTTTTGTTTTCTTGGGATTGATTTCATCATCCATGAAATACAGAATGAAGATAGATTATCGAGGCAATTTTGTAGTCCTGTTTAGGATGGTGATAAAATGATGAAGTCGTCTGCACATAATAGAGAATTAAGTTTTGCACCGTTTGGCAAAATAAAAGGATCAGATAATGTATTTTCAAATGCGAAAGGTAGGTCGTTAATATAAAGATTAAAAAGCAGTGGACTTAAGATAAAGCCTTGCCGCACACCTCTCGCATAACGCTTTGATCGCGTTTGTTTTGGGCAATTTTAATTGGACAGGAAGAGTTGTGATATAAGCTTTTAATTAAGTTATAAAAAGAACCACCAACATCAATTTTCACAGCTTATTCAAGAGCCCGTCATGCCATACCGTGTCAAAAGCTTTTTTGAAATCTACAAAACAAACATAGATCTTTTCGTTGTGATTATATGAACGTACTTATCTATCAAGGTTCGGAGAGTACATAATACGTACAAAAGACGTGGTCTGCTGTGCGGTAATTCGGTAAAAAGCCAATTTGAGATTTGTGGAGTATATTCTAAGAAACGATACACTCGAAAAGTCGTTGGTTTAAGATAGAACAAAATAGTTTTCCCAGGCAGCTGGAGACACAGATACCCCGGTAGTTCGCCGGATCGCTTCGTCCGCCCGATTTATAAATGGGAGTAATAAGACCACCACACCAAGTCTGTGGCATGGTCCCTTGGTTAAGAATCGAATTAAATAATTTTTCATATACGGGCATCAGTGTATCAATACTAGCTTTTATCATTTCATTTCTAATTTTATCCGAAAATGGTGATTTAATATTCTTTAACTTTTCCGCAGCTTTACGTATTTCTCTTTCAGTTGTCATGAAATCTAAAGGACGAGAGTGTTGACCATGGCATTCATTTTGTAGTAGCTCATTGCAAATGTTTTGCTGCGCTGGGTGAAGGGGTTCATTTGAATGAAGATTGTGGAAATATTGTAGCCAATTTTCTTCCGAGATTGATGACTTTTAAGACCCATTAATTTTTTCTCCAGCCCTCTAATTTATACATTGAATTACTTTTGGCAATTTAATACACATAATAATTAGTCGCAAGCAATACAATAAGAATCATTCAACCAAAAATTAACTGAAATAAAAAAATAGCTGCAACATATTAACTAACATGTAATTCACCTAAATGTCAGCTTTTTCTCCTTAAGTCACCTAAATTCGCCTTAAATCGCCTTTAAGTCGCTCAAAAGTTTGACCAAATTTTCCTAAAGTCGCCTAAAATTACGGCGACTTAAGGCCCCATAGTAAGCCTAACAAATTCCGGTACTGATCCCCGCGGCCAGCGAGTTTCCCCAGGTTTTTACAGAAGTGCTTACTCATCAATTGTAAAGTTACCGTTATTGTCAGTCACGGTTTCCCGGAAAAAAACGGCCGATCCTATGATACGCGCGGTGCGCGGTGTCAGTGGCGCCAAAAAAGAAACATACGCACAGTATGACCACCAAGAAACAAACAGGTTTACAGTAAATGGAAGGAAAAGTTTGATACAATAAAATATGCACTGTCAAAAAAAGGAGACTGAAAACCATCAATATTGCATGATAAACTTTCCTGTTTCTCGAGCTGGGGACCGGCAGATGAAACGAGACCAAAACTTCAGAGTTGTCTGCGCGAAAAAAGATGGCGGCTACCGAGGAACAGAGTACGGCAACGAGAACATAGGATGACGAGCCAGAGGGTTCACTCTGTTTCAGCCATGTTGCGAAGACGGAAAGGAGAAAGGCAGGGCCACAGACGATTCGCACTTCTCTAAGGAAATCTCTCAGGCTACTTGGCCATCGCACGAACTGAGTTAGCGCAAAAAACACGGAAGATAAGGGCAAAATATATGAACCGCGTTCACTCTCCCAGGATACAATTATGTAGGCACCAAGCACCAAGGACTTGACTAATTCCCGTAGATTAGACATCATCAAATACATGTCCGTGATAGCCGAGACCATAGCTATTACTGCTGTTATCATCTGCAATAACCAAACTTTCGGCACCAAAAACTGCGCAGCAATGAGAATAAGACTCGCGCTATTCAATCTTAAACGGGAAAAAAAGTGTTCTTTCCACCGGAAACTTCTCTTGAAAAATATAGTAAGTTTCACTCCAATCCATAAAGATGAACAAATCGCCAAGAAAAACTCCGAAGAAATCATTTCGATGTTCAGGTGAATCGGCTGTGTTAACCGTGAAAAGAATTCAATCTCGTGTTCTGAGAAAACCATCCGCGTTCACCACGAATTTGAAGAAGAATCGAAAGAAAAAAGTTTCTTGGTATTTTACAAATACTCTTAGAATTATGTTTTGGGAAATTCCCTCGGGTAATATCCCGGAAAAGGCCTCCTTTTCTTGGAATTTATCGAAACTTCTAGTTGATAGTGCAAATTGCTTAGCCATGCATTGTTGAATAGAATAAGCAGGTTTAATTGACAGCCAATTATAGCTGAGAAGGCTGGTGAGCAAATACCTTTCGCAAAAAAAACCATCTGGGGTTGGATAATCTTGCTCCAAATTCTACATGTTTAACTAAAATCAGTCAAAAACCGAAAGAAAAACCTTTCTTTTTCTTTCATTCTTTGGACGGCAAACATATGGCCTCTGTCTTTGCTGATGGCGGCTTTGTTAGATTGCGTCATTATTTTCTCTGAAAACACTCGCTTTCCGAGAAAATCGAATGCGTCATTTCCGGTGTTTATTAGTTGATTTTGAGTACACACCGTGATGAAGGGCTTTGCAAGCAACCCATTTCTTTTGACGAGAAAGTTTCACCGGCAAAAAATCCTTCACGGAGATTACAAACGCTATGCGGTCTCAGTATTTCATCAGATATCGCAAAGTGCGCGAAGTGTTTTCGAGACGAAGCAAAGAAGCAACAGTGAACAACCGAAGCGGCATCGAAGTGATGACATCGGGAACAACGCAAGAAACACCGAGCAAAATAACGAACTATCACAAAAAGAGAAGTTAATCAAGAATGGAAAGATCGTCGTAGACAGGAACAACTTCGAGAACAGTCGACCATGGCCAAAGTCGCTTATGGAAAAGGTCGAAGAAATGCTCAAAATCGAAGAGCATCATGTCATTTGTTTGGAAGACATTACAAATGTAGAGTGGTGTCCCAAATTTGTGAAACCAGATATCCATGGGCATGTAAGAGGAGGCAAGGCTTTGGCTCATCACAGGTGTAGCGAATGCAAGCGTTTGTGTCTCCATCTTCTTGGTCGCCCTGGAACAAAAAGACAGTGTTTGGAATGTTCAGGGAAATGGAATAAGAAATATATTCCAGTGTGGTATTACCACAACGGCTGTAAATATTGCAGAGGAAACTGAACTTCAAGTTGCAGAAAAAGCTGTTAGACAACTTTAAGCGAACTTATTTAACCGGCGATGTCTCAGTTTTCATTTTTCAGTGCTTGGTGCTGAGAACCGGTTATCTGCGAAATTTGGATAATTGCAAGCTGCTTCGCATTTCTTTTTCCAAAGCATTGTTGCGGCTCATGCTCGGTGAAAGAACCTCACCGACCACACAACACAAAGGAAACAGAAGAGCGAAGAACCTGCTGAAAACGCTCGCTAACCGGTAAGCAAAGAAGGCCTACCCTGGGACCTTAAGGCCCGGTCCGAACGGCGCTCCACTCTCATGTGCCGAACCAAACTCGATTGAGTTCCACTTTGGAGTGACTTTGGAGCGAAGGCTGATTTAGACGGCGTACTTGCGTCGAATTCGGGAAGCTCGTGGTAAACAATTTGCGATGAGAAAATATGCGTTCTGAATTCATGGACTCCGTCCAAATAGAGAAGCTGTGAGTATAATATGTCGCTGTTATAGCAATATTTAGGAAAGAAACTTCAATCGCAAGATTCAGTGTTCGTATTTTAAGAGGTTTTGTTCCGGTAAATTCGACCTGTTAAAGGGAAATCTCATAAGCTGGGCTATTATCAAAAAAAAAACAAAAAAATGAATTAGCGCTAAAGAAACTCGCTTATACAGTCCCGTTTCTCATAAATCGAAGGCATAAAGAGAGCTGCGAAACGCGAAGTAAAAAAAATGCTAATGTATGAAATCGCGGTCGAGTTTGTTTATTGTAGACAACAGAAAATGGAGAACTTTTCATAGTAAAGACGATACTGATGGCAAATTATGGATGGAAGTGACTGTTGTTACTTCTTTGGATGATGAGTAGCGACGTAGTCGTCCTCACAGCAAACAATAATGACGTAAATTGAACTGTACTCCTTGCAAGACTATTAAGTCGTCGTCTGGTTTTGATAGAATAAGCAAACTAGACCACGATTACTCGCATTGGCAAATGTTATCTTCTGTTTGCCCCTCGAAATACCATGTGACATCGCTTTTATTCCGTCGAGCCTAAACCACGTGTCACATCCGGTATCTCCCTAAGAATATATAAATTAAAAAAAAAAAAAAAAAAAAACACTCCGCAAATTACTGACAATATTGATACGCCCACTTTAATTAAAAAGATAAATTAGCCCAAAATGTTGGATAATAAATTCTTGCTTACTTGTTTCTACCTTTACGATTGTAAACTTTCCTTAGTTAGCACTGTCCTGCCTCGAATAGCCTTGCTAGCTGCGGGAAGTGCTTCTGTAATATTGTCTGTTTATTTATAAAGTTTGTTGTTGTTGTTGCAAAGATGGCGGGTATCGTGAATAAGGTCTATTACATAACCGTAAGAAAAGGGAGCTTCACCTCCAGGTGTTAAAAAATATATCACCATATCCACTTCCTTGATGCTGGAAAACGATGCTACTGAAATACCAACTAAGATTTAAACTGAATTTCCTTCATAAAGAAAAAAGAAAAATTAAAACGATCCAAATAAATTTTACCTTTTACAATAGACATTTGGAGAGTACTGCCCCTTGTGGTACATTTGTTATGTACCACAAGGGGCCTGCAGCAAGCACAAGCCACATTCTAAGTAATTGATTTGTTTTATAGCTACGTTTTATAGCTATCCAAAGCACACATTTGTTGTCGGGAACAGCTTCTTGGTTTATTTGTGAAATTTATTCGTTTGGTACAATAGCTAATCTGGAAGCCATTTTGCTCGTAACTAACGCGAGTTTGGCTTCGCTCTGAGGTGAATAGCACTGGATTTCCCTAGTTTGAGCAGCCAGTCAGAGCGCGTGAAAAACGCTATCCACTGTTTTATACTAATTAACAATTATTCCTCGAGCCCGAATGGGCTCTCAGGTGAATAGCCCATTCGGTCTTCGTCCGCATGGGCTATTGACTCAGAGGCCATGAGGGCGAGAGGAAGAAACAAAAAAAATCCATCATAGCCTAAACCTGACGGGGGTAGACCAAAGGCAGTAACATGAAAAAAGAAGCCTTAAGTTGACAAAAAAAAAGTTCATGAAAGCCTAAACCTGACGGCCTTGAACAAAAGGCAGTAACATGGAAAAAGAAGCCTTAAGTCGACGACCAAAAAAAATCCATCAAAGACTAAAGCAAAGGCAGTAACATGGAAAAAGAAGCCTTAAGTTGTAAACAATATCAAGAATGTCTATAGCCTTTTCAGTATACCTCCTTAACTGGACGGCCTGTGCTATGCACTAATTAATAAGCTCTAATTTAAAACACTTCACACTTTGCAGAAGCGCTGTGACTGTTTGATTGAGATAATAGCTTAAAATCATTGTACAGCAAGCATACGTATGATCTTGTGTATTAAAATTTGGCTTGAACTTTTCATTCGATCAAACAAATCGGTGTAACGCTAACATCATCCTCTCTTATCGCCGCTACTGAATTGGAGATTTTCCTTTAGTGTTCGACTCATTCAACGCAATTCCCAAGGTTTGATTAGAACCAAACATTAATACTGTTCATGTATACAATCCGAAGATAACTCGCCCCGCCATCTTGGACGGAAGGACCTTATTATTTCGGAAGCAGCTTAGATTATGGTTCCATATTGTCTGCTGTAAACATCCAATCACTGGAACATAGACGATACTATCAATCCCTTGTCCTCCTTTTTAAATGTATAACTGAAAGGAAATGGGCCTGACTATATTTCTGATTTATTCGAAACTCGTATGTTGGGCTACAATTTAAGGAACAGCGATCACAATCTCATTCAACCATCCTATAATAATCGATATAATCACAATTCTTTCACTTACAAGGCTTCGCATTTGTGGAATCAACTTCCTTCTTACATTAAGAGATCGAATGAGTTGAGTGATGAATATGGTAAGCACTTTAGATCTTTTAACCTTACAATCTTGAGAGCCAATTGTAAATGAAATTTTTGTATATCTTGGGGTTTTACTATATCTGTTTTTTTCCCATAGGGTTTTAAACTTATTCTTACGGTGTTTAGTTTTTAATTTATTCAGTGGGATGCGGGAGGGTGTAGCTTTGAGCATTAACGGATATATTATTGTTAATTGTTTTCATACATTTGTGATCTTTTTAAATTATTTTTATTCCAATGTATTGTATCTTTATTAACTTAGTATTTTTATTGTCACTCGTTTTATACATGAGCCTCTGGCTCGGATGATCTGGGCAACCCCATCCCACATATTGAAGTAAATAAATTGATTGATTGATTGATTGACATAGTGGCTTCCGTTTCCGGTAGACCGGACCGAAAGTCTTTGTGATTTCTGGTCCGGTTTTATATTTTAACTTAAGATAAGTCGAAATAAGGGATAATATACTCAAAATGACTCTTGTTTTCTATCCATTGGTCGATAAGCAAACTAGAAATAAATGAAAAAAAAATAATTTTGAAGCTCCACTTTTAGGCTTGGCTAAATATATATATTATGTTGATTCATTTTAAAGTTCCTTGGAGTTTTAAAAATACTCTTAGAATTATGTTTTGGGAAATTCCCTCGGATAATATCCCGGAAAAGGCCTCCTTTTCTTGGAATTTATCGAAACTTCTAATTGATCGTGCAAATTGCTTAGCCATGCATTGTTGAATAGAATAAGCAGGTTTATTTGACAGCCAATTATAGCTAAGAAGGCTGGTAAGCAAATACCTTTCGCAAACAAACCATCTGGGGTTGGATACTGATCTTGCTCCAAATTCTACATGTTTAACTAAGCCCAAAGAAAAACCTTTCTTTTTCTTTCATTCTTTGAATGGCAAACATGACCTCTGTCTTTGCCGATGGCGACTTCGTTTTCTTAGAAAGAAGACGTCAGTTCAAAACGATTTGATTGCGTCATTATTTTTCTCCAAAAACACCCGCTTTCCGAGAAAATAAAATGCATTATTTCCGGTGTTGATTAGTTGATTGTTTGGATTGTGAGAGGAGAAAATCACATCATTAACTTTATTTTATATATTCGCTTTCGCAGACATAAAATATAGAAATCCGACGTAGATATATTTGTTTTAGTTCGTTTTGCATTTCTGAGTTTCAGGTGACTGTTCCAGTTCATTAACCGTAACAAACAGCTGCTATTTTGTTGTAAGATCATAACTGTAATAAGCGTTGAACTGTAATCACTACCTGGGATAGTCTTTTGTTGAACTGTTATCTACCTGTATTGTTTTGAAAGTTATAATGTTGTAAACGATGAATTCCGTTATAGCCAATCGAACCTTCTGAAATGTATGAGATATTATGTTTAGTTAAAAATTCTTAATAGCTTTAAATAATCCTTTAGAGTTGGGGTTTCGGCTTAAATATTCGTCCCTTGTAAAAAATTCTTTGGTTATATGTTCCGGCTGCATTCTGGTTATGTTCTTGGATTAAAACGATATCGTTGGACCTATTTATTTTATTAGTTCTAAATGCTGTTGATGTCTCTGAAGATTATTCCCTGTAACAGAAGGCCTACTCTGGCCTACTCTGGCCTACTCTGGGACCTTAAGTCGCCTAAAGTCGCCTTAGGTCGCCTTTAGTCGCTTTAACTCACTTTAAATCATTAAAATCTAAAAGAGGTTCAAATTGTCTCGTAGTTATTACTTTTTTAGTTTTCTATTTCCTGAATGCATGATTTCTCATAAATTGTGTAATAACCCATGCTCAATAATATTAGCCACAGACCCACTCCACCCCCCACAAAAACTCTCACAGTAACTTAAGACCCTTTAATTTCTTCTCCAGTCCTCTAATTTATAGATTGAATTACTTTAGACAATTTAATACTACTAATTAGTTGTAAGCAATACAAGAATAATCATTCCTGTATTGTTTATGCAAACATGACACTTGTACAGGTATTTTAATAATTTCATCGGGGAGGTTTGTCTCGTATTTCCGAGCAAAAGTGTTGTTAAAAAGGCATTCAAAGGTTCAAGTTCTAGCTAAATTATATTAAACAGCGTGCAAAGAGAGTAGACAGAGTAGTGTCCAGGCAATAAACCTGGGGTGCTGGATTTTATTATTGAGCTGGTGAACTGCATTTTTAACTTGCCTGGCTGGCAAGTAAAGTTTTTTAGGGAATTATTCAGAAGAACTGTAATCAATCCCATTCATAAAAAAATTGGGGCTAGTCAAAATGGCTTTCAGGCTAGTGCATGCTAGCTAGGTACATCTTGCCGGAATAGCAAGCTGTAAAGCTGACTTTCTTTGCACCCTGAACAAAATATAATTATAACATAGCGCGCGTGCTTGCCCTATATAAGTCCTACTGAGCCGCTATGAACAAAATCTTTATTTACGCACGCCCGTGCGTAAATAAGGTGACGTAAGCATTTTTTTTTTTACTTAGTTGCAAAGTTGTCGTCTTTTAAGCTGCAGTGCAGTTTTCCTTCTCTTTAAAATGTGGAAGAAACCAGCGAAGAACTGCCCAATTTTTCTATCGGCATTGACCTTTTAGGTCCTAATCCAACAAGCAGCAAAAATAAAGTCGAATTTAAAAAAAACTCGCAAGTTGTGCGTTTGGCAAATTAGTCGGAAGACCAGCGGCAGCAAATTTTGGCCGAAAGACATTCACTGGGAACAGAATAGACACCAACTGGTCATCAACAACATTTAAAGGTAAAATTTCCTCTTTTATTGTTGTTTTTAAATTTGTTATGCACTTTTGTTATCTACGGACAATCCGACTGAAGCAGGAAAATTTCTCTCGCAATAACAACACAAATTACACAAGAAGACATAAATTTATTACTCACAAAAACAACTGCTGCCAGGTCTTCTCAAGAAGCCGCAATGACCAGCCAATGTTCGTAAATGAATATGAGTTTAAAGAAGGATGACAGTCGTCTTCGCTAAAAACGTTTTCTGGATTTCGCCGAGCAAAACGTAAACATCTTTTCAGCAAATCCAAACCATACTCCACGACTTCTTACGAACACGTTAGTATTTTGACTTTAGGTGAATTTTAAGACTCTTTTACCTTTGTTTCTGCTTAGTTTCCATTGATCGTTAACGAATAAAGAAGCAAATTTTCTTTCTCAGTTTTACAGGAACGATATTTTCATTCAAACTAGACGATTGTGGTGTGTTCGTAATCAGCCAATAGAACCGTTTGTTATGGTGTAGCGCGTTACGAGAATTTTGCAGTTCATCAAAAAGCAAGCATTTTTGTCAGCTATGTTATAAAAGAATTTGCTCATGCTTTTAGTTGTGCGTATATCGAGTTATGGATGCACTTGGGAAGTTTGGAGAGCACTCAAGAAGTTAGAGTTGCACTCGGCTATCGCCTCGTGCAACTCTTACGCATCTTTCGTGCTCTCCAAACTTCCCGCGTGCATCCATAACTCGATATACGCACGCTAAGCATGAACAAATTCTTAATTAAAAGTTAAAGTACTCTTTCTACTGCTTTGTGAGAGTCCAGCGTTGAAAGAAATTCCAAGTAACTAAGATCAAAACAGGTAGGTCGCAGCGGGAGAAAAGAAAACAATTATTGCCGCCACAACATTAATCTAAATTGTCTGGTAAGTAGGGCAAACAAGCCTTAAGGTGTATCAAAAAAATGTCCATGTAAATTACCGTTAGTTATTTGTAAGTTATTTCTCCACCACACAACCTCTGATCTGTATTTACCGTCGAATTATATCCATCTATCATTGACAGAAACACAATCACTCTTATAAACTTGAACACAGCTTAGCTTGAACAGTCGTCTCTTTAGGTCCTTCCAGACAGAAATTCAAGCTTTGTACATCGAAGGTGCGTAAAACTACGCTTTGTTTATGTTGTCGTGATTGCTCCCTGCCAAACGAGTTGATGTAATCGACCATTGTTGATGAAGAACGTACCGCGAACGTACAGCTCTTTTCCCTACGTTATGGCCGCCTGAGGGCATTGTGTTTTGGTCACGTGACTAGTTGGTCTTGAGGCCGGGAGAGGGCGGGACCGAGAAACAATGGAAATTAGCTTGCGACTGCAGTGGAATTCTGGGAGAAGCAAAATGGCGGATAGAACTGCGCTCTTGTTGTTGTCAATTGTACGTTGCGTTTTCGTTTGAAAATCTCCTTTTAAATAGAAATTTCTGAGATAATAATGGAAACGTTTACACTTGGCACTGCCATCGGTTTAAACATGACGCATAATGCTTCCTTTGGGCTGAGAGCGTAAACGCTGCCGCGTGGAACAGAGCGAGGTTGGTTGAGGCTAAGCTTAGTTGTTTCTGCTGGTGTGTAAATGCACTCATGAAATCAACCCGACTGGAAAGTTTTCAAAGGGACCATGAAAAGAAAGTATGCATGGTTCACTAGCGAAGCAAGTATTTGGAAGTGTTTTGTTTGACCGAGACGGGAAAGGAGCAATATATACGGCGAGAACTACTGTAGAGAACTGGAACTAGTTAGAATAATATCGAAAAGGACTGGCTCTAGCCAAGATGATGTAATCGCAAGATGGCGGAAAACGCCACCGACACGTATTAAAAGAGTTAGAAGTTTGGAGTAATTTGTGGTTGATTTAGGCGTGTAGTCTAACAAAATTGGCGACCCTGCCAGGACTTGTAACCCGACGAAGATGAAACACTGGATGGAACGTTTCTGGCGATCGATTTTGGTATGTTTTTGAGCATATTTGTGTCTCTCATCGCTTTGACCACGTGCTTCCACTGCCCGCCATTGTCAATCGGAAACATCGGAACTGAGGCCTTGCCGATGATGGCAGAAGATCTTCAATTGGAATTACAGTCTAGCATCTATGCCGCGGACTGGAGCTCACTCGAGCGAATGGCCAAGTTCTTCAAAGTTGAATATGAGGGAAAAACAAAATTGTTTGTGGCGAAACGTGTTGCTCTACGGCTCGATGATGAAATTGAAAAACTGAAGGAAGCCGAAGTCGTGCCGTACCTCAAGGACGTAAAAGAAATGCTGACAGAGAAACCCCATGGCATCAAGAACGATGAAGAAGATGGTAAGCCAGTTCTAAGTGATTCAAAACCTCCTCCCGTAGCGAAGGAAGATCCTGTTCAAAAACTACTAGCGACTAGCGCGTTACGTAGACAGTTTAAGATCAGTGGTCAAATCGGGGAACCCGAGCAGAAAGACAAAATTAGTTTTTCTTCCCTTATGCGTCAAATTCAAATGGGGTTGGCCCAAGGTTATGGCGAGAGTGAAATTGTTGATGGTGTTATTCGCTCAATTACACCTGGCATGGTACTTAGGAGTTACCTCGAAACTTACGAAGATTTGACATTGGATCGGTTAAAGAAAATTCTCCGTAGCCACTATGGTGCAAAGAATACATCAGAACTCTATCAAACACTGGCATCCCTATGTCAGAGCCCAAAGGAGTCACCCCAGGCATTTTTGATGAATGCTCTTGATCTGAGGCAACAAATCCTGTTTGCATGTGGTGAAGAAGAAGGTGAAATATCCCTACAGTATGACTCTGGACACATACAACGTCTGTTTCTTCGGTCAGTAGAAACTGGTTTACAGGATGAAAGTATTCGTGCTAAGATTCGCCCATTCCTGAAGGACTCAAATGTGACAGATGAAGTGTTGATGCAACAGATGAGCATGGCTACGTCAGCAGAAAAGGAAAGGGACAAGAAGCTTAAGAATAATACCAAGACCAAACAACCACCATTATCAGTGTCTGCGGTATCTGATGGCCCACCTAAAGAAAAGGAAGGAGGCAAGAAGAACAGCCCTCAGAATGATCTTCTAACAGCTATAAGTGCAATCAAGTCAGAAGTCGAGGCATTGAAAAGCGAGGTCAGGAAGAACAGCAATCAAAGTGTACCTCCAGGCAAGTGGCCAGAGAGAAGAAGACCACCTTTGTGTTCAAGCTGCCTCGAGAACAGAAAGGAATATTGCAATCACTGTTTTAAGTGTGGGAGCGAATCTCATCTGGCAAGGGGATGCAGGAAGCAGTTAAACAGGAATCGACTGCTCCCGCGAGACAGGAAGCAGTCGTAAACCCACCAAAGTCTCACCAATGTAGCCACTGTTGTAAAACCGGAGTAGAGCATGGACAACTTAAAAGATGTAGTCAGTGTCAGAGTGTATGGTATTGCACCACGCGATGTCAAAAGGGACACTGGGCTGAACACAAGGTGTTGTGCCAAGCAATAAGTCATCTTTCTGAGGCGAGTACAAGTAAGTCAAAAGAGTTTGTAGACCCAGCCTGTGTCAGTCATTTAACTCCAAGTGAGCATGCTAAAGTTATTGGCCTTGTTGGCAAGAAGTGTATGGTGAAGTGCTTGCTCAATGACTATGAATGTGAAATGTTATGGGACACTGGTGCCCAGGTTTCAATAATATCAGTCGACTCTGTCCAAAGATGCTTAGGACAAGTAGCCATTAGACAGTTGTCAGAACTCTTGGAGACAAGCCTTAGCCTAACAGCAGTGAATGGGTCTCAAATACCCTACATTGGGTGGGTGGAAGCCAGAGTTATGCTAACTCCTCCTGGTAGTGATAGCAATCAAGAGGAACTGTTAGTGCCTTTTCTAGTGACATCAGAAAAGTTGGACTGTCCCATTTTGGGATACAATGTCATTGAAGAGTTAGTAAGTCAGGACCAGAATCCAAACCCAACAATTTACAAGAGTTTCCCTGGAACAGATAAGACAAAAGTAGATGCCTTGGTAAATTTCATTCAGAGTTCAAGTTCAGATGCCATTTGTAAAGTGAGGACGGGAAGGAGAGATGTGGTGATACCAAGGGATAGCATGATAACTGTTGGCTGCCGTGCAACTACAGGACCAGTAAACAAGCTAACACCAGTACTGTTTGAGCCAAATGAATTGGCACAGTTACCAGAGGGTTTAGAAGTTAATGGAACTTTGTTAAATGTCAAACCAGGAAAGTCATCTAAGGTACAGATTGCTGTACACAATGGGACAGACCATGATATTCTGCTTAAGAGTCGCACCCCGTTAGGAGTCCTTCAGGCAGTCAAATCAGTGACAACAGCAGATGTTAGACTGAGTGAATGTAGAACCCAGAATGACCAGCAATATTTTGAGAAACCTAAACCTCAGGGACCCACCACCCCTGCTGAGCAGCAAAACAAAGAAAATGAAAACCCACTTCCGGCAGTTGATCTCGGTGATTTGGATCATGACCAGCGGACTGCAGCTGAAATGATGCTGAGGGAAGAGTACGAGTCATTCTCATCCAATGAAGAAGATATTGGCTGCATCCCTGATCTGGAAATGGAGATTAATCTGCATAATAACCAGCCAGTGCAAAAGAAGTACACGTCAATTCCTCGACCACTGTATCCGGAGGTGAAACAGTACATTGAAGACCTTCTGAACCAGAATTTCATCACTGAATCCAAGTCCCCATACTCCTCTCCAGTTGTCTGTGTTCGCAAGAAGGATGGGTCTCTAAGGCTATGCATTGACTATCGAGAACTAAATCGCAAGACTATTGCTGACAGACATCCCATTCCTAGAGTCCAAGAGACCTTGGATAGTCTTGGCGGAAATAAGTGGTTCAGTGTACTTGACCAGGGTAAGGCGTATCATCAGGGGTTCGTAAACAGGGACAGTAGAGCAGCGACAGCATTCATTACACCGTGGGGGCTATATGAATGGGTAAGGATCCCATTTGGATTGATGAACGCACCTGCGAATTTCCAACGGTTTATGGAACGTTGTTTGGGTGAACTAAGGGACAAAGTGGCTATACCGTACCTCGATGACATCATAGTATTTAGTAGGACATTTGCAGAACACATCGAGCATCTGAGAACAGTATTGCGAAAGTTACGAGCACATGGAGTCAAGTTGAAGCCGCGCAAGTGTAGTTTGTTCAAACGCGAGGTCAAGTTTTTAGGAAGAGTTGTGTCAGGTGATGGTTACCAGATGGATCCAGGGTGTGTACAAGCTATCGAGAAGTTAAAGGAAGTAACACCCAAAACTGTTGGTGAAGTAAGACAGCTTGCAGGAATACTAAGTTACTACCGAAGGTACATTAAAAACTTTGCTAAAATTGCGAAACCGATCTATGACTTGCTTACCAGCACAGGACAGGATGGACAACAGCCCTCAAAGACGCCAATCGTTTGGGGAAGAGAACAGCAACTAGCCCTCGAGAAGTTAGTGGGACACCTCAGTAATCCACCCATTATGGCTTATCCAGATTTCTCAAAAGCATTTACTCTCCACACCGACGCAAGTAAAGACGGTCTCGGGGCAGTGTTGTACCAAAACCAGGATGGGGTCATGCGAGTTATTGCTTATGCTTCACGAGCGCTGTCACCAGCTGAGAAAAAGTACCACCTTCACGCAGGAAAACTTGAGTTTCTTGCTCTAAAATGGGCAGTGACTGAACACTTCCGTGACTACCTTTACTACTCGCCAAAGTTTACTGTTTTCACTGATAACAACCCCTTGACATACATCCTAACATCAGCGAAACTGAACGCCACTGGTTTACGGTGGGTTAATGAATTAGCCGACTTCCATTTTGAGATCAGGTATCGACCAGGAAAAGCCAACGCAGATGCTGACACCTTGTCTCGTATGCCAATCAGTTTTGAGGGCTATATGAAAAGTTGTTCGGAAGTAGTTAATCAGGATGTTCTGGATGCTGTCACATCTTCAGTCCATGTAACTAACACCCCCCAGACCGCCTGGTTGTCATCTCTCACCGCAGTACACGACATGTTAAAGGAAGAGCGTGTAGACATTCCAACTCTGCCACGTGATGAACTTGTCGCAGCTCAGCAAGAAGATCCATCAATTGCTCGTGTTTTACAGTTTATTCAAATTGGAAGGCGTCCCACCTATCAGGAAAGGCAGCAAGAGACAGCTATTGCCCGACAACTCTTACACGAATGGAATAAACTGTTTATTGCTGAAGATGGAATCCTTTATCGGAAAACTGGGTGTGGAGACAAAATGGTTTTACCCAAGAAATACCACAAAAGGGTGTATGAAGAGCTACACGAAAACATGGGGCACTTGGGTGCCGACAGAGTAGTGGAACTAGCTAGAGAACGCTTCTATTGGCCGTTTATGAGAGCAGACATCACCCATTATGTCACAAAAGTGTGTCGTTGCCTGAAGCAACGTAAACCCGCAACTCATGTCCACGCACCACTTCAGCCTATCCTCTCCACAGCACCTTTCCAACTCGTCTCCATGGACTATGTTCATCTCGAACCAAGCTCGGGTGGATACCAGTACATATTGGTAATCATGGATCACTACACCAGATTTGCCCAAGCATACGCCACCCGGGATAAGTCTGCGAAGACCGCTGCCAACAAACTGTATAATGACTTTATCATGAGATTTGGGTTTCCAGGAACCATTCATCATGACCAGGGCGGAGAGTTCGAAAACAAACTCTTCTACAACCTTGAGAAACTGAGTGGGATCAAACATTCGCGGACAACCCCCTACCATCCACAAGGGAATGGGCAGGTTGAAAGGTTCAACCGAACACTTCTATCAATGCTGAGAGCCCTGCCAGAGAAACAGAAATCCCGTTGGCGTGACCATCTCAATAAAGTAGTCCATGCATACAATTGCACTCGCCACGACTCTACTGGATTCTCACCTTTCTATCTACTATTCGGTAGGACGCCAAGGCTACCCATCGACCTAATGTTTGGCTTGAAACCTCCAGAGGGATATTCTACATACCCTGAGTATGTTAAAAATTGGCGAATAGCCATGAAAGAAGCTTACGAACTAGCCTCCGCTCATGCAAAGAAAAGTGCAGACATGGGGAAACAACAGTATGACAAGAAAGTTAGACATACCACGCTACGTGAAGGAGACCGTGTTCTTGTGCGAAACATGACGGAGCGTGGTGGCCCAGGAAAGTTACGCTCTTATTGGGAGCAAGAAATCCACGTTGTTACTCAAAAGAGGGAGGATATGCCAGTTTACGAGGTAAAACCAGAGACTGGTAATGGAAGGACAAGAGTTCTGCATCGCAACCTGCTGCTACCATGTTCCTTTCTACCTGTTGAGATACCACCTAAGCCATCCAAGAGTCGTCGCACGATGCCCAGGACAACCCGAAGACAGCAGGAGCTACAAGAGAACACAACCAGAACCACTGATGAGAACATCCCTGGGTTAACACCTGGTCAACTTCAAGAATTTTACGAGTCTACGAGGAATCATACTGAAGACAATTGCCAAATTGTTCCAGAGTTAGATGAACACGACACTTACCCTTGTCAAGTTGATGGTCCAGGCTCAGAGGGAGAGGCTGAAGACACAGAGCAACCAAGTGGTGCGTTCGATGATGAAGCTGTAGATGGTGTACCTCTAAGACAGTCACAGCGCGTAAGCAGACCACCCCTCAGGATGACCTATGATGCAATGGGACAACCCTCCTTTCAACCCAGTTCCACAACAGGAATTCGCGGCATCACAGCATCATATCCACACCAGTTATGGCAGCCTGTCCCGGTATCATGGATGGTGCAACAACCTGTCTTTCAGCCCTTCAGTTATTTTGTACCTTTCCCAGTACACGTTCAGCCGATGTATCCTGTGCCTGCGTGGCGTTACCAGCAAGCCTGGTGGCATTAACTTGAAGAGAAAGGAACTGATTTGGACCAATTGAAATTACGTTCGTTTTAGATAAGACGGATAAATGTTTAGTATAGTATAACTCACATGTCGTTCGTTTTAAGAGGTACAACCTTGTTTTATTAGGAGATTTTTTTTTTTTCTCGATCTCTACATGTTCTTTGTACGGGCAAACAATCGATATAGGCGCGTTATCGAACAGTACAGTGCAGTAAAGATAACACAGTAACATTTGGGCAACTTAAGCGAACATTCTGGCCTGATCAACCAGGATAACTTTGTTGACCCAATAATGAGATACAAGAATACGAGGAACTGTTACACGAGATAACCCACAAGAGACTATGGTCTATCCGTTCATGTTGAGGACAACATCTTTTTCCAGAGGGGGAGAATGTAGAGAACTGGAACTAGTTAGAATAATATCGAAAAGGACTGGCTCTAGCCAAGATGATGTAATCGCAAGATGGCGGAAAACGCCACCGACACGTATTAAAAGAGTTAGAAGTTTGGAGTAATTTGTGGTTGATTTAGGCGTGTAGTCTAACACTACCAACTTTATGTTTTGAATTCAATTGGAAAAAAAACCCTCTTTGCCAAACGTGTGAGGACAAACATTGGCAGAGCAACTGCGAAGACATACAATGGGGATCGTCATTTCCATAATGTGCGATATCGATAAGTAATTTTAGATGTTTTAAATTAAATACTTATGTTTGTTGTCAAATTATGAAAAAAAGACACTTCAATATAAAGTTTTTGCTACAAACCAGCTTACAGTATTTTACAGAGATGTACTGAAATACTGTACTTTTAGGGTTTTATTTTTTGGAAAAATAAATGTATGAACCATTGATTTTTTGTCCCTTATATTGTAAAATGATGCATTTAAAGGCTAAGAGAGAATTTACCCTTTTGGTTTCTTCTAACTCAGATTTTGTCTCTGCAAATGTAGTTCTAAACCAACACCCTTGATATTAGCCTGTGCCACAGATGGAACTAAACTCTGGGTTCAGTCCGTCGGCAAAACAGCGGTAAAATCCTAGTTCTGGTTCCCCCGTGTGTGTATCAGGATGTGGGTACCTGCCAGGACTGGACTGTTAAAAATGCCATTGTCAATTTGCCAATCATGTTGAAGGGAAACTCAAAATGCTGGTAATTCGTTGAGTACGTTGGGGCCCAGAACAAAGATATTAGTGCTGCTTCACAAATGTTACTAACCAGGGTTAGAATACGTCTGCAACACAAGCTACCTTTGATATTTAACGTTCAAAATATTAGGTAGCTGAGATTGTTGAAAATTTGGAAGACTAATGTAGATGTCTTCAAGACTGAATTAACTTATGCTATGACATTGTGACCCTAGAGAGGTAGTGTTATCAGTAGATTTCAATTTTGCACATGTTGTAGTTAATTTTTCTTACAGTTAATTTTTATTTTTCCATTGTTTCTCGGTTCTGATTATGTGTGCTAATGAATTTAAAACAAAGGAAAACCAAAAATTAACTGAACTAAAAAATTAGCTGCAACATATTCACTAACATGTAATTCACCTAAATGTCACCTTTTTCTCTTGAAGTCGCCTAAAGTCGCCTTAAATCGCCTTAAGTCGCACAACATTTTGACCAAATTTTCCTAAAGTCGCCTTAAATCGCCTTAAGACGCCTAAAATTACGGCGACTTAAGGTCCTAGAGTAGGCCCAACAGATTCCGGTACTGATACCCGCAGCCAGCGAGTTTCCCCAGGTTTTTACAGAAGTGCTTACCCAACAATTGTAAAGTTTTTTTTTTATTGCCACAACAAGTATTGACATACATTGTAGTATATACATATAGTAAAATAAAATCACACACAAAGTCATACAAGATATTTGATTTCAAGTCAAGGGATTCTACATTTTACAACTCATTTGAAAAACGTGGAGATGTTTCGAGTATGCAACTAATTTGTATGACTAAACAAAGAAAGCATATATTGCCACCAAAAACAGAAAGGTACAAGGCTAAAATTAACAAATAAATCAAGCAAAAAGTATATACATATAGTCAAATACAATCACACAAAAAGTCATACAAGATATTTGATTTCAAGTCAAGAGATTTTCGTTTTACGCTTCTTATATATTGTTAATGCAATAGATTTTGTGAGAGGGTATTTTTAAAGCGAGACCATTTGAGTCGTTGTTGTGGAAAGCAATCTGCTTTTCAATTTCTTTCGAGTTCATAAGTACCTGTATAAACGGCCGATCCAATGTTACGCGCCGTGCGCGGCGTCAGTAGCGCCAAAAAAGAAACATACGCACAGTACGACCACAACGATACAAACAGGTTTACAGTAAATGCAAGGAAAAGTTTGATACAATAAAATATGCACTGTCAAAAAAAGGAGACTGAAAACCATCGATATTGCATGACAAACTTTCCTGCTTCTCCGGCTGGGGACTGGCAGATGAAACAAGACCCAAACTTCAGAGTTGTCGGGGCGAAAAAAGATGGCGGCTACCGAGGAAAAGAGTACAGCAACGAGAACCCACAATGACAAGCCAGAGGGTTCACTCCGTTTCAACCATATTGCGAAGACAGAAAGGGGAAAGGCAGGGCCACAGACGATTCGCACTTCACTGAGGAAATCTTTCAGGCTCCTTGGCCATCGCAGGAACTGAGTTAGCGCAAAAGACACGGAAGATAAGGGCAAAATATATGAACCGCGCTCAATCTTCCAGGATACAATTATGCACGCACCAAGCACCAAGGACTTGACCAATTCCCCTAGATTAGTCATCATCAAATACATCTCCGTGATAGCCGAGACCATAGCTATCACTGCTGTTATCATCTGCAATAACCAAACTTTCGGCAGCAAAAAATGCGCAGCGATTATGAAAATAAGACTCGCGCTATCCAAACTTAAACGGGGAAAACAGTGTTCTCTCCACCGGAAACGTTTCTTGAAAAATATAGTGAGTTTCACTCCAATCCATAAAGATGAACAAATCACCAGGAAAAACTCCGAAGAAATCATTTCGATGTTCAGATGAATTGCTGTGTTAACCGTGAAAGGATTTAATATCATGTTCTCAGAAAAACCATCCGCGTTTTCCACGAATTTGAAGAAGAATCGAAAGAAAAAAATTTCTTGGAGTTGTATAAATACTCTTAGAATTATGTTTTGGGAAATTCCCTCGGGTAATATCCCGGAAAAGGCCTCCTTTTCTTGGAATTTATCGAAACTTCAAGTTGATAGTGCAAATTGCTTAGCCATGCATTGTAGACGAGAATAAGCAGGTTAAATTGACATGCCAATTATAGCTAAGAAGGCTGGTAAGCAAATACCTTTCGCAAACAAACCATCTGGGGTTGGATAATCTTGCTCCAAATTCTACATGTTTAACTAAAATCAGTCAAAAAGGGAAAGAAAAACCTTTCTTTTTCTTTCATTCTTTGGATGGCAAACATATGACCACTGCCTTTGCTGATGGCGGCTTCGTTCTCGTCAGTTTAAAACGATTTGATTGCGTCATTATTTTTCTCCGAAAACACTCGCTTTCCGAGAAAATCTAATGCATCATTTCCGGTGTTTGTTAGTTGATTTTTCTGGATATGCGCACTAGCAAAAAAAAATATTTAATCGATTTGAGAACACACCGTGATAGAGGGCTTTGCAAGAAAGCTTCTTTTTTGACGATGGAAAGAAAGTTTCACCGGCAAAAAATCCTTCACAGAGATCACAGACGCGATGCGGTCTCAGTATTTCATCAGATATCGCAAAGTGCGCGAAGTGTTTTCGACACGAGGCAAAGAAGCGACAGCGAACAACCGAAGCGGCATCGCAGTGATGACATCGGGGACATCGCAAGAAATACCAAGCAAAATAACGAACTATCACAAAAAGAGAAGTTAACCAAGAATGGAAAGGTCGTCGTAGACAGGAACAACTTCGAGGACAGTCGGCCATGGCCAAAGTCGCTGATGGAAAAGGTCGAAGCAATGCTCAGAATCGAAGAGCATCATGTCATTTCTTTGGAAGACATTACAAATGTAGAGTGGTGTCCCAAATTTGTCAAACCAGAAATCCATGGGCATGTAAGAGGAGGCAAGGCTTTGCCTCATCACAGATGTTTCGAATGCAGGCGTTTGTGTCTCCATCTTCTTGGTCGCCCTGGATCAAAAAGACAGTGTTTGGAGTGTTCAGGGAAATGGAATAAGAAATATATTCCAGTGTGGTATTACCACAACGGCTGTAAATATTGCAGAAGAAACTGAACTTCAAGTTACAGAAAAAGCTGTTAGACAACTTTAAGCGAGCTTATTTAACCGGCGATGCCTCAGTTTTCATTTTTACTTGGTGTTGAGAACCGGTTAGCTGCAAAATTTGGATAATTGCAAGTTGTTTCGCATTTCTTTTTTCAAAGCATTGTTGCGGCTCATGCTCGGTGAAATAACCTCACCGACCACACAACACAAAGGAAACAGAAGAGCGAAGAACCTGCTAAAAACGCGAGCTAACCGGTAAGCAAAGAAGGCCTACCCTGGGACCTTAAGGCCCGGTCCGAACGGCGCTCCACTCTCATGTGCCGAACCAAACTCGATTGAGTTCCACTTTGGAGTGACTTCGGAGCGACTTTGGAGAACGGCTGCTTCAGACAGCGTACTTGTGTCGAATTCGGGAAGCTCGTGGTAAACAATTTTCGATGAGAAAATATGCGTTCTGAATTCAAGAACTCCGTCCAAATAGAGAAGCTGTGAGTAATATGTCGCTGTTATAGCAATATTTAGGGAAGAAAATTCAATCGCAAGATTCAGTGTTCGTATTTTGAGAGGTTTTCGTCCGGTAAATTCCACCTGTTAAAGGGAAATCTCATAAGCTGGGCTATTATCAGGAAGAAAAAGCGAAAAAATTAATTTGCGCCAAGGAACTCGCTTATACAGTCCCGTTTCTCATAAATCGAAGGCATAAAGGGAGCTCCGAAACTCGACAGAGTTTTTGCTGTCTTTATTTTTAGCGACGACTTCGAGGTTTATGCATGACTGGTCATGCCACTCAATTTTGCGCCAATCACAAGTGCCGTTATATGAAAAATCCATTACAGTAATTTATGCTTTATGTTCGGCACATGAGGAGAACGCCGTATGAATCAGCACTGCCGAATTTAATGTTGTTTGCCGCTCCAAACGTAACCTGCCGGCCCAAACTGATTCAAACGCCGCTCTTCTGCCGTACTTCACTCAGCAGTTAGGTTCGGCGCATGAATGGAGCGGCGTTTGGAACGGGCCTAAGTCGCCGTAACTTAAGGCGACTTTGGGCGATTTAAGGCGACTTTAGGCGACTTAAGCAAAACTGACAGTAAAAACATCGCGACTTTAGGCGATTTAAGGCGACTTACGGCGACTTTAGGCGACTTGAGGTGACTTTATTTCACTCGAGTGATATAAACCTAAACTTAGCAACAATCTCTCCACAGACTTTAAAATTATCAACAAAATCTCTTGCAATAGACCTATATTGTACCAATCATTTGTTAAATTTTGTATTCATATATATTAATTCACCATAGTCTTAAATGGTCTCAAATATCCAGATTTCAAACCATTTTTTTTTAAAATACTTTAATTAAAGATAGAATTACCACAACACTGAACAGGTATATTATTAATCTACGAAGAATAATCACAATAAATACCAACAAGGTAACATGAATATTGGTAAAGATATCACAATAGAAACCAACATCAACCAAAACTATTAAAAATGTATATTCACAGTGACAAAAGCTTTAAATTTAAGAAAAGAGACATGATTTAGCTTGATTTATATTAAAAATATTTTATTTTTTCCATAATTCAAACAACAAGGAAACTAAATTAATTAAGCTTATTTGCATGCATCTGTTTTACAACGTGGAATACGATAAAAACATTGACAGGATCCGGAAAGATGAATAAAGGGATTAGTAAGCTTCAGTTGGATGGCAAGGCTGTTGAAAATGCTACAGAAATTGCGGAGCAGTTTAATTCATATTTTTCCTCAATCGCTGATAATCTGAGATCCGGACTCGGAAATGCACCATCAGACTTGTCCAAGTTGGTAAACTTTGTTGAGTCTTGCAAAGATCCGGATGTGGTTTTCTCTGTTCCAGACATAACCAATACTCAGGTGCTTCAGATTTTAAAGGGGATCAGTCGTCATAAGGCTGCAGGTATTGATAAAATCAGCGCCAGGTTCTTGCGTATTGCCGCTCCTATTTTAGCTCCAAGCATAGCAAGGCTTATCAACATGTCGTTTTCCACAGGAAAATTTCCTACTCATTGGAAAACTGCTAATGTGACACCTCTATTCAAACAAGGTGCGGCCAGTGATCCTTTTAATTATCGCCCAATTTCTGTGCTACCGGTGGTGTCAAAAGTAATCGAACGTCATATGCACAACTCTCTATATGCTTTCCTTATGGATAATAACTTGCTGTATTCTAGACAGTCTGGGTTTCGTAGGATGTACAGTACCGAGACTGCTCTAACCAAGTTAGTTGACGAGCTTTTATTCGGCCTAGATAATAATCATGTATGCGGCATGGTCCTGGTTGATTATCGAAAGGCTTTCGACATGGTGGACCATAAGCTATTGTTGCGCAAGTTGGAACTGTACGGTATAGCCAACCGGGAGCTTGCCTGGTGTCACTCTTATTTGTTGGATAGGAAGCAAGTGGTCCGTGTAAATGGGAATGAGTCAAGCGAAGCTTTGATGTTGCATGGAGTCCCTCAGGGCAGTATTTTAGGTCCTTTATTCTTCATTTTGTTTATCAACGATCTGCCCTTGTATACAAGTGCTCAGTTGGACCTTTACGCAGACGAGACGACTGTCACTGCTTTTGCGGATGTGAAAAACTTAGCCACCTTACGTTCATCACTAAATAAGTCTGTCTCTGAAATTCAATTATGGGCTTCAGCGAATAAGCTCCCATTAAATGAAGACAAGACTAAAGTACTCACGATCACTGGGAAAAGATGTGTGGCTAACATAAATGGAAGTGACATGGATGTTTTCGTAAACGGAAAACAGCTCAGTAATGTGGATTGTGCTACCTTATTAGGCGTAGAAATTGACAGCAAATTGTCATTTGATGAACATATTGAGAAAGTATGTAAAAAGTTGGCCTCTAGAATCGCAATACTGCGTAAGATTCGAGCCTGTCTACCTCTTAAACAGCGACTTCAGTTTTATAATAGCATTATTCGCCCTGTTATGTCTTACGCTAACGTTGTTTGGGCAAATTGTGATAAAGAGTCGGTTTATAGGGTCTTAAGATTGCAAGAACGTGCAGCACGCGTTATTTCTTATGCCGATCGCATGACACCATCAGTTGCTTTGTTTAACAAGCTAGGTTGGATTCCGTTTTATGAGCAACATAAGATTGATAAATGCATAATAATGTATAAGCGAATTAATGGGTATTTGCCGAATTATCTAAATGAACACTTAATTTTGAATAATAAGCGGCACTCCCGCAACACTAGATATTCAAGCATTAATGCTGTTTGTCCTAAATATAGAAGAGAAACAGAGGGAGGACGCTCTTTCGCTGTTTCGGCAACAAGACTGTGGAATAGTACACTAATTGAAATTAGGAAACTAGGTTCTGTAGCATGTTTTAAAAAGAACATGTTTGCCAAGATTTTTAAGGAACAACAATGTTTGCATCATTTTATCATTTAATAATTTTTTATTTTTATGAAATTCGAATCCTGTTTTATTTTAATTGTTTATATATTTTAGCTTACTATATTTATTAGATTGTAAATAGTTGTGTATTTTATGAGGGCCACAAGTTTATTAGCCTTTGGCTATTAAGTGCTACCCTCTTTAAATAAAGGCTTTACTTACTTACTTACTTTACAATGCTTCCCAAATTACAAAAATGGTTATCTTGGTATACTTATCTGCGATATTTTTGGCATCTCCACTGACAATTTTGGCATGGGAATTAGCAAATAGCTGCCTTTCCAAAGTTGCTCAATCCTTTTCAGGGACCCAATCGATTTGCTGCTCTCATATCTCAGCCAGTCAAAATACTCCAATACCATAATGAGTAACGCATGCTAAGGTCTTTCGTGAGAACACTTCCTTTCAAATTTCACCAACTACTTTGTCTAACTCCAGAAAAACTTTGACTACCCAGTTTACATAGTGAATCGAATCTTTTTAGAAGGTTTTATTTTACCACGGTTGATCAGACCACCAAGAAATATGCCCACCAAACTATCTCTAGTATCTAGCTGGCGCATTACAAATGCCCAGAACTACATTTTCACAACGAAATACTTGAAACCAGACACACTGGTCTCCGCCATTTTGATTCTCCCAGTAACCCTTGCGCCGCTAACTGGTTTCCATGCTTCAAAGAGACGAGACATCCTGCGGGTTTCGATCCCTTCCGCCTTCGAGTTTTCCTACTTAGTGTTCCCGATTGCAGATTTATTTTAAATCAATCAATTCAACTTTCAGAGAGAATTAGTCTAAAGATTTGTTTTCTTTCTTTTTTTTTGTAAACGCCTGTCGGAGTAATCATACTCGCGTGGGCGAGAGTAGCTCGCGTGAGCTCGCGTGTACTTTAGTCAGGAGGCCAAACTAACTCACGTGTGTTAAATATTGGCCTGGCGGCCATGTACACTGGGAAATCTTCTCAACCTTAGCTTTAATTTCGATAGTAACAGTAGCGCAGTCCACGTAAAGTGTATAAGATGATGTGAATACCTGGCTTCATCAAATGTACGAAAAGAATTTAACGTTCCATCCTCGAAGACCCAGGGGCAGATAGTGGGGGCGAGGGAAAGTCTACACGGGCGGGAAAATGACGCACGAAGAAAAGTAAAGAACGGCGAGAAGAGCCCCTGGGGACAATGTCTTACCAGACCAGTTCCAAACGGTCGCCCCCGTTCTGGCTTTTGATTGGTGCCAAAAAACTTTTGTTTTTCGGCGTCGACCGTTTGGAACTGGTCTGGTAAGACATTGTCCCCAGGGGCTCTTCTCGCCGTTCTTTACTTTTCTTCTTTCCACATATATTTTTCCGCCCTTTTAGACTTCCCTTCGCCCCCTTTATCTGCCCCTGGGTCTCCGAGGATGTTAACGGTCAAGATCATAAACATTATGCTGCAAGTTGGTTCGTCCAGTTACGACAGTTGGTTGAATGTGGAAGTAAAATGCAAATAACGATTTATGCTGGAGAAATGGCCCACTTTTGCCACTCTTTAACACTGGGTAAGCAAAGTGTTCAAACACGGAGCGATCCTGTAAAAGACAAGGAGAGGACACGCCACCATTGAAGCACTTTGTTGGTGGAAAGCCGAAATAACGGTCACATAACATAGAAGTCGTGAAGAAATAGCGTTTTTTTCGTTAAAACAACGGAGTCATTTACGTTGAATAATAAAAGGTAAATAATAAAAATACAGTGAAAATAAAACTTCTACTAACACTTTAGAAGATGCATTTGGAAGAACAAAAACGATGAATTATCTTCGTCACTTCATGCAGGAACATTCAAATTTTGCCACTAAAATAAGAAAGCTGATGCCTACGATCAACGAGCTATGATCTGTTTCCATTTATTTCAGCATGCCGACTACGAAGACGAAGCTCGTAAGAGATGATTGGATTTTGGTGGGATATTTAAAATTATTCAGATTTATGAGCGTAATGATGGTGGAAACAAAATGCAAATTGACAACACTGACTTATTCCTCAAACTGTTCTATATTCAGTGCAAAGAAATTGGAAACAAAAAGTACTGCGAAGAATCAAGAGAACTTGAAAAATGGCAAATTGAGATTTCGCCTGAATATTGACCTTAGAAAAGAGAAGGAAGACTCATGGCTGAATGCAATGAAAACAAAAATTGCGTTCGTAAAAGGCCGACTGAATTTTAGCAGCAAGAGTGCAATAGCAGCCAATGTTCACCTTATGGAATCTCTTTTAGATAACTGGCTGAAGAATAACCATACTACCGTAGATATAATATATTACCTTCGCAATCTGCTTGTGTCTGGGGTTTTTTACGAATTTTAGTTTCCAAACTTATTGCTCAAACGCGTTCATGATCTTCGAAGGAGCAAAGACAATTTGGCATCAAAAGAACTAGACACGGCATTTTATAAATTTGGGTGAACAGCTCGAATTCATACGATAGGCTTTTGCAAGTGGAGGAACAAAATTATGAAGTTGAAACTAAAAAAGTCAATTTTCTTTAATTTGTAAACTCTCCTCCTGAAGTTATCGTTCATTTAGTTCAAAAGGCATTGCTTACTTGTAAAATATATAAAACAGAAAATTACACCCGTCGCTCTCCAGAAATTTGTAGCAACGCGCCAAAATTAGACGTGAGTGAGTAAGCCAATCAAATGGGTGCTTTGGTCGTCCGTTGGGATTTGTGATTAGCAGGCTGAATACCTCAGCCTCGTTATATAGGATCGCTCCGTGTTTTAAATGTAGCCTTAGTTCGGTTCAAATGACTTTGGATGATCATGTTTCTACTACTCAGTGTAAAAGTGACTAGAAAGAATTGAGCCTTTTTTTATCTTGATGATCCGGAACACCTCTCATTGTTGTTGTTTATACACTGTAGGCCTTCGAAAGATTCGATTCGGTGATATCTTACAAAAAGTAATAAATGAAATTGATTATCAACGTCATCATCATCACAATCGCTCTCATCGAGAACTTTACTACCTTCAATCATTTTCTTAGCAATGTCTATGGTTACCAGATGTATTTTTTCTTGCTTTATTGCTCCTCTTGAATGCTTCAGCTTTCGTTACATGACGTACAGGTCTAAGACCTTAACTTTCAGTTTCTTCAGCGTTCCTTCCCTATACAATGCTTCCCAGTTGTAATCTGCAAAGGATTTTCGGTTCTCCTTCCAGGTTCGCCCTCTTTCTGCTTTCCGTCCTCTAGTTACTTTTCCTCTATAGTTCCAGAAGATGGTCCACATATTGTTTGATTAGCCTTTTCTCGACAACATATTTCCTGCTGAAATTCTCTATGGCATCCTCGCCATTCATTATTTTTAAATGCATCAAAGGCAAAAAAATGTGATATGTCAATGAATAGTACCACGATATTAAAGATGTTGATTGTAGAAATAGACGTTAATTCCTATTCTTCCCACTTTGCAGCAACTTACCCTCAACAAACAACGTTCTGAGCACTACTCTTGGCTGATAATCATTTACCTGTCTACCTTCACTAAGCGTTTCCTCTAGAGAACAATGGTGTAGTCCTCCACGGTTGTTACTGTTACTGTTACTGTTTAAGACTGATTGAGTTTTGTAAAAGTGCAGATAGGATTACTAACTGGACCACTATAAGTCCAGCTAAGTTAACCGTTAACGGGCTACGCAAGAAATATCGCTCCCGTAGAGCAACAAAGTTTTGCGACAAATTGAATGCCTGATTTTGTCTCGTATTTCCTGCCTTTGGTAATGGCATTGTACCATACCAGAATTTATTTACTTTTCAGAATAATTGTTCTGGGTGTGGGCCTTTTTAAAGCCGCAATCAAACGATGCTGGTGATGAAAGGTAAAACTTTTATTTCTAAGTTTGCCACAAAAAAAGGTAATTCCTCCTCAACATTAGCTTCCACAGCTTTCAAATTCTACCAAAAACACAAATACAGTCCGAGTACCAAAACGCAAAACGCGAGCCCAGAAAAATCCCCCCCCCCCAAAAAAAAATCGCAACCCTCCTCCAAAATTTAGTGGCCCTACCTCCCCCAATAGTTAATGACGTACCACTGCCTTACTTCTAAAATAAAACAGTAAATTACACCCGTCGCTCTTCAGAATTTTGTGGCAAGGCGCTAAAATTAGGCTTGAGTGAATAAGCCACCAACTGGTAGCACTGGTCGTCCGTTGGGATTTGTGATTGGCAGGCTGAACACCTCAGCCTCGATATATATAGGCTCGCTCCGTGTTTAAGTTGAAAACTGGTGGAGGCGTGATCCAAAAAATTGAAACAATCTGCTGAACACAAGGAGCGACAATGTCCAGAATTTTGCAGATGTTTGAAAATTTGAGAGGCCCTATCACCGGCTAAATGCTCTTTTACACGCGTCGAAAAATGCCGGCCCGTTTCGCCGACGTAAGAGGCATTACTGCCTGACAATGCAAACTTGTAAACCACACGTGAACGGAGCCCGCCAGGGACAGGGTCTTTCACACCAAACATGTTACTGATCTTGGAAGAAGAAAATACTTGCATAATATTGCAATAGCGCTTGATGGAATGGCAAATCTTTTTTTGAGTAAAAGTAGAAAAATGGCCTATGTAGGGTAGCTTAATTAAAGTAAAACGTAGCGGAGGAGGTGAGAAGGGAACCCCGGGGACAATGTTTGCTTTGGGTCCCAGTGATGTAATGATTTATGAGCGACGGTCAGGAAAAATCGACCAAAATCTTAATTTCGTGGCAAGAGTTGAAAAATCAATTTCTTTCATTTTTTGTTCATAGAAAGCTTTTAGGTAGATAAGAAACCTAATGTAGATTGTTTCCTCCAAAAGCCTTTTATTTGTAAGAAAAACTAGAAGATCGGTTTTCGATGTCGGAGTCTCAGGCTGCCCTAATTTTTAACCTGAAATTCGCTAACACCAACTTTCCTCGCTTTCGCAAACGAAGCCGTATGGAGAAATTTGGACACTTTCCACGAACAGAAAAATTCTTCTTCTTCCACTAGAACATATTTTCAGGGCAATAGCGAAGCTCGTCGTACTGAAATAATTCAAAAATGAGGGATAGGTTTTCAGGATAACAAAAACTTAAGTTCGTTTCTCATTATCGACGGCAATATTTAACATGTGGTGTAACTCCAGATTCTCTTCATGCTATTTAAATCACACGTTTAGACATTCATTAAAAACATACCTGGGAATTGGCTTGGGTTATTGAAGGAAATCTCTGTAAGACACCATCGAAGTTCAGGAATTTTCATGGTGGGCCGAAGGTAATTGTGTAAACACTTCCAATTTCGAAATGCACAAAAGTAGAAACTTACAGCCCTAAAGGCTCGTTTTTCGTGGTTCTTGTAGGTTTCCCCATTGCAAAATTGCTTATTTCAATCAAAGAGTGGAGTAAAAAGGTGAAACTGGGTCAATTTCAGCCATTTTGAGACACTGAACTCCAGCCGGCGACTCCGCGTGACAATCTTTTCCGTGACAGCACCTGTCATAACGTAGGTTTGAAGAGACGGTGCCGTCAAAATGACAGTCACGGAATCACGGTAGTAACGCAACGCAATTCTTGAAAAAGTAACATTTTCGCTGCCGAAAGTATTTTGAAGAGGAAAAATATCAAACGCGCTAGTAATCTGGTGCTCACTTTTTATCGAAAAATAAGGACTTTAACAATGGTAATTCGCTAAGGATGATGGAACAGTAAGATATTTCGTCTTGTTACTTTACGATCGAGGAAACTTAATGGAGCCGTTAAATAAGTTGTTTTGGTCACGCTTCACTATATTTACCCGACTTCGATGCGTTTCGTTTGAAGGCTACTTTTAGGAACCCAAGCCAATTCTCAGGTATGTTTTAGATGAATGTCTAAATGTGTGAATAAACGAGGACTGGGAAAATTTGGAGCTATACCACATAAAGAATAATGTCGCAAAAAACAACTACTAAATTAAAGTTTTTGTCACCGTAAAAACCTGTTCTTCGTTTTTGAATTATGTCAGTTCAACGAGTCTCGATATTGCTTTGAAAGTACCTTCTATTGAAAGAAGAAGAGTTGTTCTATTGATGGAAAGTGTCCAAATTTCTCCTTGCACCTTTATTTGCGAACGCGAGGAGAGTTGATGTTAGCAAATTTCGGGTTGAAAATACGGCCATTTTGAGACTCCCACCACGAAAACTGATATTTTAACTTTTCTCGAAAATAAAAGGCTTTTTGCGAGAATAACTTACATCAGATAACTTATCTACCTAAAAGCTATTTACGGACAAAAAAATGAAAGAAATCGATTTTTCAACACTTGCCACTCGATGGTCGATATTTCCTGACCGTCGCTCTTATAACCTTTTCAATTCAGTAAATGAGCAGGGAAAAGATTCCTTTTAAGAATATCCATGAGCTTAGTGATGTCCTTGTGAAACCCTAACGGGGTTTTATTAATCTTATAGGCCCTATCAACGAGAGTTTTTATGAGGCCCACTTTGTAAGAGTACGAGGTAAAGCTAAAATAGGCCTACTCTGGGACCTTAAGTCGTCGTAATTTTAGGCGACTTAAGGCGATTTAAGGCGACTTTAGGAAAATTTGGTCAAAACGTTGCGCGACTTAAGGCGATTTAAGGCGACTTTAGGCGATTTAAGGCGACTTAAGGAGAAAAAGGAGACATTTAGGTGAGTTACATGTTAGTGAATATGTTGCAGTTAATTTTTAATTTCAGTTAATTTTTGGTTTTCCTTTGTCTTAAATTCATTAGCATACATAACAATACCCAGAAACGATGGAAAAATAAAAAATAACTGAAATAAAAATGAACTACAACATATACAAAATCAAAATCTGATAACACTACCTCTCTAGGGACACAATGTTGTAGCATAAGTTAATTCAGTCTTGAAGACATCTACATTAGTCTTCCAAATTTTCAACAATCTCAGCCATCTAATATTTTGAACATTAAATCTCAAGGTAGCTTGTGTTGCAGGTGTATTCTAACCCTGGTTAGTAACATTTGTGAAGCAGCTCTAATATCCTTGTTCTGGGCCCTGATGCACATTTTGAGTTTCCCTTCAACATGATTGGCAAATGGACAATGGCATTTTTAACAGTCCAGTCCTGGCATGTTCTCTAATCCTGATACACACAAAGGGGGCCCAGAACTAGGATTTTGCCACTGTTTTGCAGATGGACTTAACCCAGAGTTTAGTTCCATCTGTGGCACAGGCTAATATCAAGGGTGTTGGTTTAGTATTACATTAGCAGAGGCAAAATCTGAGTTAGAAGCAACCAAAAGGGTAAATTTTCTCTTGGTCTTTCAATGCATTATAAAAGGGGCAAAAAAAAATGAATGGTTCCTGCATTTCTTTTTCCAAAAAATAAAACCCTAAAAGTAGAGTATTCCAATACATCTCTGTAAAATACTGTAAGCTGGTTTGTAGCAAAAACGTTATATTGAAGTGTCTTTTTTCATAATTTGACAACAAACATATTAGTAATTAATTTAAAACATCTAAAATCACTTATCGATATCGCACATTATGGAAATGACGATCCCCATTGTATGTCTTGGCAGTTGCTCTCCTAATGTTTGTCCCCACACGTTTGGCTAAGAGGATGTTTTTCCAATTGAATTCAAAACAAAAAGTTTGTAGTTCTCGCCGTATGTATATTGCTCCTTTCCTGTCTCAGTCAAACAAAACACTTCCAAATACTTGCTTCCCTAGTGAACCGTACTCTCTTATCCATGGTCTCTCTGGAAACTTTCCAGTCGGGTTGATTTCATGAGTGCATTTATGCACCAGCAGAAACAACAAAGCTTCGCTTCAACCAACCTCGCTAGGTCTGTTCCACGCGGCAGCGTTTACGCTCTCAGCACAAAAGGAAGCATTATGCCTCATGTTTAAACCGATGGCAGTACCAAGTGTAAACGTTTCCACTGTTATGTCAGAAATTTCCATTTAAAAGGAGATCTTTAAACGAAAACGCGACGTACAATTGACAACAACAAGAGCACTTTACTAGCAGCTAAATACAGGAATTGCACCGACCTGTGATTGGAAGATAAAAATAGTATGTCAGTGGCGATGACGTGACAATTCGTTACGTTAGCCGTTTCAAGAGTAACGGTTTTTATCACAGGAAAATACAATATAATATTAAATATTTCTCAAAGAAAAACAGTGCAGTATTCTTTTGAAGTCGGCTGACTCGCTAAGAGTCAATGTCTTATCGAAGTTGAAGTTCAACTGTCGCAAATCGGATAACTTCACTGAGTGATTCTGAGATGAAACCTTTTGTCTGCATCCACATTGATGTTAGATTTTACCACTTACATATTGAAGAAAAGCCATAAACAGAGCTTCAATGTCCACGTACACCCGACTGAACCTCGGTGCGATTCCTACAGATACCGCTGTTCATACTAAATGCAGGAATTGCACCGGACGCGTTCTCGTCCCCAGAGTCACTCTAAGTTGTAACAAAAGAGCACGTGACCAAGAAAGACGGGCTCTGGGAACGAGAATACACCGGACGCTCATTGGTCGAATGCGCAACTTGGCATAAATGAAATAGCCGCGGGAAACTTTAATTGATTTTCTCGCGTTTTGATTTTCGCTTGATATAGGACAAGACTTAGGCCACTGGAAATAACACATCACTTGTATTCGAAGTTAAATTATACTGAAGCAGGGGTTATAGGATCCTGACTAAAGGTCATCTAAACCTCGGGCTGATTGTTCTTTGCCATTCCCCCCCCCGGCACACTAGCTACAAAGTTAAATAAAAAGTTATGTCACTTACACAGTTGTTCCCTGTGATTCCCTGGTACCTCTATCTTGTGTTCCCAATAGAAACTTTAGCATGATTCATTGCATGCCCTCCAACAACAGTATTAATTTTTTTAATACAGACCTTTGTCGCAAGACTATATTGAAAAGGGATCGATGTCTTGTCGCGGTTTCAAAACAAAAAAAACTCTGGGGACGAGAACGCGTCCGGTGCAATTCCTGCATTTAGTATGAACAGCGGTATCTGCAGGAATCGCACCGAGGTTCAGTCGGGTGTACGTGGACATTGAAGCTCTGTTTATGGCTTTTCTTCAATACGTAAGTTGCGATAGTTGAACTTCAACTTCAGCCGACTTCAAAGGAATACTGCACTGTTTGTCTTTGAGAAATATTTAATATCAGGCGCGGATCCACACCGGTTTCCGCGGTTTTACGGAAATCGGTCAGATTTTTCAAAATCGATATACTTTTAATAAATAAAACAAAACTTTCCAAGTTGAGGGGCTTCATCCAAGGTGAATGGAACTAGCCAATATCCTGTCCGAATGACTCGAAAACGCAGGAAAGGCGACTTTAGGGAGTTAAAATCTAAAAAAGCTCCGGGCCCCCCTAAAACTTGCGCCTTTGGCGCTCGTTTAGGAAATCGGTCAGTATTTATCCTAGATCCGCACCTGAATATTATATTGTATTTTCCTGTGATAAAAACCGTTACTCTTGAAACGGTTAACGTAACGAATTGTCACGTCATCGCCACTGACATACTATTTTTATCTTCCAATCACAGGTCGGTGCAATTCCTGTATTTAGCTGCTAGTAGCACTTTTCTATCCGCCATTTTGCTTCTCCCAGAGTTCCACTTCAGTCGCAAGCTAATTTCCATTGTTTCTCGGCCCCCGCCCTCTCCCCGCCTCCAGACCAGTTAGTCACGTGATCAAAACACAATACTTTCTGGGCGGCAATAATGTGGAGGAAAGAACAGTATTATTTCGCTTTTCTACGTTCTTCATCAAATCGTTTGGCAGGGAGCAATCACGACAACATAAACAAAGAGCAGTTTTACGCACCCTCGATGTACAAAGCTTGAATTTCTGTCTGGAAGGGAAGACCTAAAGAGACGACTCTACAAGCTAAGCTAAGTGTTCAAGTTTATAAGAGTGATTGTGTTTCTGTCAATGATAGATGGATATAATTCGACGGTAAATACAGATCAGAGGTTGTGTGCTGGAGAAAAAACTTATTATTAGTAATGCTCTTAAAATCTGGGTCGGTAATTTACATGGACATTTTTTTGGATTGACCTTTAGACTTGTATTAACTACCAGAAAATTTAGATTAATGTTGTGGCGGCAATAATTGTTTTTTTTTTCTCCCTGCAACCTACCTGTATTGATCTTAGTTACTTGAAATGTCTTTCAATGTTGGACTCTCAAAAAGCAATAGAAAAGAGACTCACTTTTTAAATTATATTTTGTTCAGGGTGCAAAGAAAGTCAGCTTTACAGCTTGCCTTGCATACACTAGCCTGAAAGCCATTTTGACCAACCCCAATTTTTTTTTATGAATGGGACTGATTACAGTTCTTCTGTAATCTGAATTCCCTAAAAAACTTTACTTGCCAGCCAGGCAAGTTAAAAACGCAGTTCACTAGCCCAGTCATAAAATCCAGTACGCTAGGGCTATTGCCTGGACACTACTCTGTCTACTCTCTTTGCACACTGTTTAATGTAATTTAGCTAGAACTTGAACCTTTGAATGCCTTTTTAAACAATATTTTTACTCAGAAATATGAGACAAACCTCCCGGATGAAATTAATAAAATACCTGT
The DNA here is from genome assembly GCF_958299795.1 of Porites lutea. Taxonomy (NCBI): domain Eukaryota; kingdom Metazoa; phylum Cnidaria; class Anthozoa; order Scleractinia; family Poritidae; genus Porites; species Porites lutea. The sequence goes on from NC_133203.1 coordinate 48,077,762, forward strand.
ACAAGTGACTGGATATAGTTGTGTATTATATGTTGTCATTTTTGCATAAACAATACAGGAATGATTACTCTTGTATTGCTTACGACTAATTATTGCATGTAGTAAATTGTGTAAAGTAATTAAATGTATAAATTAGAGGGCTGGAGAAGAAATTAATGGGTCTTAAGTCACCGTGGGAGCTTTTTGTGGGGGGTGGGGTGGGTCTGTGGCTAATATTATTGAACATGGGTTATTACACACTTTAAGAGAAATCATGCATTCTGGAAATAGAAAACTAAAAAAGTAATAACTATAAGACAATTTGAACCTCATAAAGATTTGAATGATTTAGTGACTTAAGGAAACCAAAGGCGACCTAAGGCGACGTTAGGCGACTTAAGGCGATTTTAGGCGACTTAAGGCGATTTTAGGCGACTCAAGGCGACTTTGGGCGACTTTAGGCGACTTTAGGTCCCAGAGTAGGCCTTAAAATAATTAGTAAATAGCCCAGTGAAAGTTTTCTTGCGGTAAACTCTGATTAGAGAGAAATTGGGGTTATTGTTATCGATCAAGACGTCTAAAAATTGTAGACTAGAATATTAGTTTAATTTTGAAATTCAAACAAGAGAAATTTCAGGAAACAAAATCGAACTTATCGTGTTTTTGTCTCAAAACTGTTCTATTGTTTCTTGAATTCAAATTCTTGAATCATGTTCTCCAGGACTTTAGGGGAATGGCCCCCTTTTAAATAAATGCATTGCAATATTACACGAACAGAGACCTTAAACATAATTTCAATTTATTGTCCTTTATGATTAAACAACATTTGATCTACAACTATTACATCTACTTTGATTGAGTGAGTCAACAACTCAATTTTGATTCAAATTGATTTGAAAATCGCGTCTATTTTTGAATCAGTGCCAAGTCTCATAATATGCAAGAGGTAATCAGTGATGAGAGGTAAACTGTGATTATTCAGATAAAGGATAAAAAGTAAATTGTGAAAAATAACCGACATATTCAATTATAATGCTATAGATATTGTCAGTCACGGTCACGGTTGCCCGAAAACACGGCCGATGCAATGATACGCACGGTATCAGTGGCGAAAAGAAAGAAACACACGCACAGCGTGACCACCAATATACAAACACGTTGAAAGTTCATGCAAGGAAAAGTTTGATACAATAAAATATGTACTGTCATACAGAGGAGACTGAAAACCATCAATATTGCATGACAAACTTTTCTGTTTCTCGAGCTGAGGACTGGCAGATGAAACAAGACCAAAACTTCAGAGTTGTCGGGGCGAAAAAAGATGGCGGCTACCGAGGAAAAGAGTACAGCTACGAGAACCCAGAATGACAAGCCAGAGGGTTCACTCCGTTTCAACCATGTTGCGACGACAGAAAGGGGAAAGGCAGGGCCACAGACGATTCGCACTTCACTGAGGAAGTCTTTCAGGCTCTTTGGCCATCGCAGGAACTGAGTTAGCGCAAAAAACAAGGAAGATAAGGGCAAAATATATGAACCGCGTTCAATCTTCCAGGATACAATTATGCACGCACCAAGCACCAAGGACTTGACCAATTCCCCTCGATTAGTCATCATCAAATACATGTCCGTGATAGCCGAGACCATAGCTATCACTGCTGTTATCATCTGCAGCAAAAACTGCGCAGCGATTATGAGAATAAGATTCGCGCTATCCAATCTTGCTTTTATAATCGGCAGCAAAAACTGAGCAGCGATTATGAGAATAAGACTCACGCTATTCAATCTTAAACGGGAAAAAAAGTGATCTTTCCACCGGAAACGTCTCTTGAAAAATATAGTGAGTTTCACTCCAATCCATAAAGATGAACATGTCGCCACGAAAAACTCCAAAGAAATCATTTTGATGTTCAGGTGAATTGCTGTGTTAACCGTGAAAAGAATTCAGTCTCATGTTCTGAGAAAAACCACCCGCGTTTACCACGACTTTGAAGAAGAATTGAAATACAAATACTCTTAGAATTATGTTTTGGGAAATTCCGTCGGGTAATATCCCGGAAAAGGACTCCTTTTCTTGGAATTTATCGAAACTTCTAGTTGATAATGCAAGTTGTTTAGCTATGCATTGTTGAATTTAATTGACAGCCAATTATAGCTGAGAAGGCTGGTAAGCCGAACAAACCATCTGGGGTTGGGTAATCTTGCTCCAAATTCTACATGTTTAAGTAAAATCAGACAAAAAACAATAGAAAAACCTTTCTTTTTCTTTCATTCTTTGGATGGCAAACGTATGGCCTCTGTGTTTGCCGATGGCGACTTCGTTTTCTTAGAAAAAGGACGTCAGTTCAAAACTATTTAATTGCGTCATTATTTTTCTCCGAAAACACCCGCTTTCCGAGAAAATCGAATGCGTCATTTCCGGTGTTTGTTAGTCGATTTTTCTGGATATGCGCGCTCAACCTCGTCCCCATGGTCTTCTCGCTTTCCAATATGGCGGCAGTAGGAGAGAGGACCCTGGCACACAGCAGAAATCACGTGACCGATTTGTTCACGGAGAGAGGAAATTTATTCAAAATGGCGGCCAAGATAAAGAGTGAGAGGATCTGGGTACAAGGTCTTGAGACTGGTGAAAAACAAACAAAATGGCGGCAAAGGCAAACTCGAAAGAAGCTAAAAATTCGCAAGAATTCACTTACAAGCCACAGGAATACGGTAGAATGATATAGCGATCTTATTTTCTGTTCAACAACCTTCATTTGTTTTAAGCCTGAACGTTCTAGCGTACACGGCACTTAAAAACTGTCTACCACTTAATTTCTCGATGCCGCGCTGGCCCTTTTTCACTGTTTTATCTTTTTGCCAACCCTGCGTGCCAGAGGTTCAGTTTTCTTCTCTTGTGAAAGGGGAGCTTTTTTCTAACCGTGATCGTAATTTATTTCATCTTAGGAATTTCGAGAACAGACCTCTGAAGCCAGGGAATTTTTTGTCATGACGCTCTTAAACCTCTTCCGCTCCGAAATTCAACTAAGCATTAAATTAAGTTATTTGTTACAGATCTTCATGAGGTTTTTGACTATTGTTTTTCTATCTGCACACATTTTAATTGAACTCTGATATGTAAAAGCAATTTTTTTCTGAAAACAAGAACCAGAGAACACTATTTTGTTAATATAATTTCAAGAAACTTTGGCTGAAAATTAAACAGTTCCTTGTTCAGTTTGGATATTTTGTCACTCGATCTGGTACAATTAATAAAATTATTGTCAATCTTCATCTACTTCACAGTTTTTAGACTTTCTTATTGGCTTTTGATATCTAACTCTGTTCACAATGCTTCCAGGCAATAGACTATAGGGGCCTTATTTAATCTAGCAAAGACGCTGGTATTAGTTCCCTACAAAAAAAATGCCAAGTGGAAAAGCCTAAGTACAAGAAGGTTGGAGGTCAAGCAGCCGAGGATGAAAAACAAATCCGATCAGATTCGATCAAATCGGTCCACACAAAGTTTTACAGTTGTCATTGATTGATACAGTCTTTTATTTATTAGTGAAGAATAAGAAAAGGGGGGGGGGGGGGAGGTGGGATGGGGGTTAAAAGAGAAGGGGGCTTATTGTTAAAACTTTCTTCCACTTAAAAGGAGGGCTTATTTGAGAGAGGGGGCTTTAATAGAGAATTTAAGATGTTTTTGTTATTGTTTTTGTTGCCTATCAGATGTAAAAAAAGCATTAATCCCGCTCTAATAGCTATAGCAAAAGGTGAAGAGTGTTTCCACTGTTTGTAATATAGCAATCCAAAATGTATTCTCCACTTTGAAATAGATTTGATTTTTAGAGCAAAATCTTTCTTAGTCCCTGACTTTGGTTTGTTTTACATATTACTTGGGGCTGCACTTTGCCATGTCAATGTGCAAATTGACTTAAGGCTAGACTCCAGTTGTTCAAAAATTTGATAGTCCTATCTGAGTCATGTGCACTGTAAAAGTTTCTATCTCATTTGGAGATAATAGATCTTTTAAGTCAAACACGCTTTGCTCGTCAGATGGGCCCTTTTGTACTCTAATTGAGACATGACTTGGTAGTGGTGTGCTGATTATCAATCATTGATCAGAAACTTAAAGCAAAAGGAGTATTGCTTATACAAATGTTCAATTGCTTGTTACTTCGGCGGAGCGCGAAGTAAAGGATTCGCGACGCTCAGGAATGTATCAAAGTTGCCATTTTTTGGCAAGATCGGGCACGCAAAATTTGTCGGTTTTCGGTTTTATTCGGCTATTTAACGAGGTGAGAGCCGAATTAGTTCGAGATATCTCCAGATCACTTCGATTTCTTTGATTTATTCTTTAACTTTTTTGAGGAAGAAAGAATGATTATTTTGGCTTTCCCGGGGTTTGAACCGACTCACCTGTGTGACCTTCAGATCAGAGGAGACTCTAAGTTGAGGATTAGCCGATTGCGCTACTGCGACCCAGGGTAGTTCGAGCTGTGAAAAATAGTTATGAAATGATGCACCAGTATCGGGACAAGATTGGGCGTGCAAGTTCGTGACTTTTCTGCTTGTTTCGGCTATTTCACGAAATGAGACCGGACTACTTCGTGATTTCTTGAGTTCACTTCGAGTTTAGTCTTTAATTTACTCGAGGAATAAATAGAGGATATTACGTGGCCGCGTAGAGAAACGAAGTTTCTCCTCGAGTGTTGAAGAACATTTCACGAGTGAGACCTCCTTTAGAACTGTTTTATGATGAATTTAAAGTTACAAAATGCTACACAAAGACATTTTGTCTTTGTTGAGTGTTACGTAGTAAAATTGCTTTCGTGTGTTGCGTGACTTTCTCGAACGTTCTCTACGTTTTTGGATTATTCATGAAAATTTAAGTAGGACATGTTTAAATTTCAGCATGAGTCAGTAGATTTGCATCAGTTACCGAAATCATAAAATATGTCGAAAAGCTACTACTATTCGCCTGTTTAGTATTTTCTAGAACCTTATGTCAAACGGTATACAAGTTCCAAGCGAGTTCTTTTGACGAACGAAATTTTTTCCCACGAGCTGGACTGCTGTGTTTAGTCAAGCGTGACGAAGTTCGATTTTCAAGTTCTGTGTTTACAAGTAGGCGGAAGCCGTAAGATATCTGAAGTTCAAGTGAGGGTTTGTTATTATTGGCAGAGGCTGTTTAGTTCTACTTAAGTTCAAGTCAAGTTTGTGTTGGCGGATGCTGTGTGTTGAAGCTCTGTAAGCTTCCTTGAGTTAATCCGACATCCATGCGTGCTGATAGTCAGTGAATAATTATTGTCAAAACCTTCGAACTCGTAACATTGAGTTTTAGCCAATTCCATGCTCAACATAATTGACTACTTACCCATGCCTTACATATCTTTAATCAGCACATGAGACTGCTATGCTGTTTTTGAAGCCTGATGTGACTAAGGAAAACAGAGAATTATTTTTTCACTGTTTGTTTTGTTAGACTTGTTATTCACTGCCACGCCGGGTCAGCTGTCGGCATTTTTTAGTCACGCCAATGTCGCCAAAAATGGCGTCCTGGCCGTGGTTATTTTTGGTCAACCTGGGAACTAGTTTACGGCAGTATAATAGCGCTCGATTTGCAACCCGGGAAAGCGCGGGCTAAATCGAAAACCGAACTACCGTAAAAGCGCGAAAAACAAGGAATATTTTGATACCAAAATCGATGGGAAAAGATTGATATGTGATTTTTCCTTCGTCTTCGCTTTCGCCCCATAATGGAGCAATAGGCAAACGGCCTGAAAATGACAAACTTCGGCTTCAAAAGGCTTTTTTGTTCTTCTGAACCCAGAGTCGAGAACTGCAATCTTGGAAACCCCAAACCTTTGGTAAGAATCGTATGTTTTTAGTTTTGGTGATTTCACTTTAGTTTTACAGAAATAATGCTTTCATTTATGGGTGTTTTGTATCAGATGCTCGTAGAAATCGGCTGGTACTCAAATAACTGAGCCTTATTTTCTAAATCTTCAACACCAGTGATGCCTCAAAAAAGAAAAGATTATGTCCGCTTTGCCGTGGGGCAATACGCAAAGGAAAGAAAAATCCGGCAGCAAGAGCTAGCCAAAGAAAAAGCCAGCCTCTCAAGTGAGGTGAAAACCTTGCAGCGACAAATCCAGAGACTAGATAATAAGGTATTCAAATTCTGCTTACAATTTTAACATACGATTGCAACGAGGGTTGGAACGAGGTTTGATTTCCTTCTCATGTTTACCTATTCTTTCTTATTCTTTGCATGTCTGTAGATGATCATTTAATCGAAACGTTTTTCTTTTTTCTATCCGATATCGGGCCTTTTTTTAACACAGATCGACATAAATTTGTAACAAGATCCTGTAAGAGATTCCTCTTAGTCAATAACAAAACATGTAGTCACGCAAGTGAGGAGAAATCGACATTTGATATACAGTAAACACCGTTGCTTGTTAAATTCTCTTATTTAAGACTGAGAGAATCAAAACTAAAGATGAAAAATCCAAACTACTGCACGCAATGTAATATTTGGAATATATTAATATCTATTTACATTCATAAACACAGAATCTTTGTAGCTCTTTGATTTTGACAACAATGTTTTAAAGACATTAGTATTTCTCCAAAATTATACTGACAGATTTAAGCAAGTACAATTGTACATGTAGAAGAGACTATCGTTTTGAAATGAATGGGTACAAGGTTTTAAAAACAACGGAATGCTTTTTGCCAGCTTGCTGTGATATTACAAGGGCGGCCACAAATAAGATATGAGATGGCATAATCTTTGATAATCAGCCTGGTCATAATTGCATCTCCTGTTGAAACCTCCCATTAAACAATTGAAATAAAAAAATCTGATCAAAACAGATTTTAAAAGCAACATGTTACAAATAAAACTTGAAAAATATTTTTGCAGAAGGTTGGCCCCAGCATGACTCAATGCAATGTAATATTTGGAATATATTAATATCTATTTACATTCATAAACACAGAATCTTTTTAGCTCTTTGATTTTGACAACAATGTTTTAAAGACATTAGTATTTCTCCAAAATTATACTGACAGATTTAAGCAAGTACAATTGCACATGTAGAAGAGACTATCGTTTTGAAATGAATGGGTACAAGGTTTTAAAAACAACGGAATGCTTTTTGCCAGCTTGCTGTGATATTACAAGGGCGGCCACAAATAAGATATGAGATGGCATAATCTTTGATAATCAGCCTGGTCATAATTGCATCTCCTGTTGAAACCTCCCATTAACCAATTGAAATAAAAAAATCTGATCAAAACAGATTTTAAAAGCAACATGCTACAAATATAACTTGAAAAAATATTTTCGGGGAAGGTTGGTCCCAGCATGACTCAACCTCTTACTTATACTTAGGTGTAAGCCAATATAATATTTTTCAGAAAAAAGAACTTGAAGAATGTCTGTCAGCTGAGAGTCAAGAAAAGAATGTTTACACCCCTGAAGGTGAAATAAAGATAGATGACTTTGTCATTTTTGTATGAGAAAATATTTGTTTGAATAAAAGGAGGCCCATGTGTATGACATTTATCTGCTGATATAAATTTAAAAATATGAAAAGTAACAGACCATAATCTTTACTCTCTGTTTTTAAACAGTGACACGTGTACGTCCACCAACGAACACTGTCTCACCTCAGACACTACAGCGTAGATGTAGAGAAACATTTCAGGCTGCCATGAAGATTCATGGAGGAACAAAATCTAACAAAAGACCTGCACTTGATGGTCTCTACCACACTGTTTCTAAAAAATGCAAAACTAGTGTGCTTGGTGATTATATATTATCTAACAGTAAGGTTACAAATTATGTCATTAAGCAATGTAAGCGAAGGCAGTTGGCAGAATTTGAATGTTCAAAAGATAATATATTGCGAAGTATACCCTTACCAAACCATATGTATTTTGAAACTGATTTTAAAGTATTTAAAATGTATTTTCAGTATTTGAACACTATTTTCCTGTATTTTAATACTATTTGACAAAAAAATTTAAATTTTCGCCCCTGTTTGAAATATATCTTGAGTGTAGTTAAATTGTATTTCATGTAAAGGAAAACCTCTCTCATCAATTTACAATGTATTTTGTTTAATAAATATGATTAAAATAGAGTATTTAAAATGTATTTTGGGCATAGAACCACTAACACTGTTACAAACAGAGTTCAAATAGACTATTTGAAATATGTTTTAAGGGCTTTTATGCTGATTGTAATTAAGATACTTTTAAATAGGGTACTTTAACTCTGTTTTGAGTTGTATCTAAAATGTATTTTGAGACGCATCCACTCACAAAGTTATAAACATAGTTCAAATAGACTATTTGAAATATGTTTTAAGAGCCTAAATGCTGACCGTATTTTAAATCCTTTTAAATAGGGTACTTTAACACTGTTTTGAGTTGTATCTAAAATGTATTTTGAGACGCATCCACTGACAAAGTTACAAACAGAGTTCAAATAGACTATTTGAAATATGTTTTAAAACCTTAAGAACTGACCGCATTTTAAATACTTTTAAATAGGGTACTTAAACACTGTTTTGAGGTCTATTTGAATTGTATTTTGGGCACACAGCACTCTGACTATAAAAACAGATTATCCATAAACTATTTGAAGTCTGCTTAAAGTCATCAAATGCTTACCTTATTGTAAATACTTTAAAGTAGTGTACTTATAACTTATTATTACTAGGGTGCAATACTGTAATGTCTTTTGGGAGACTTATACTCAGACTATAAATAAAAGTAACAATTGCACAAAGTTAATTTTTAAGCCTTCATCGTGTCACGAACTCATAAATGACTCAAAACAAGCTGTCACATATTGTGGACCGGATTCTCCTCTCAACAAAGTTCGAAGCTGAGCGAAAAATTAAATCTAAATTAAATAAAAAAAGAGAAGAAAATTAGGAATAGGTTTTAGCTTTGAATGACAACACGTAACTGTGACAGTGTTCCGATATTAAAAAGATCTATCCGTTCCTCACTGTTCATTACCTGCAAGCTCTCTGCGAAAATCTCCGCGTAGATTTTAGCCGTGATTCAATTAATGCAGTTACGGGACTTTCCATAAGTTTTTTAAAAGAAACTTCTTAAAATCGCATTTTAATTTCATATAGAAATTTTTTCACAAACAGCCGAAGCCGCGGGCCGAGAACCGGATGCACGCGGTCAACAGAGGTTTATCTAAAATAAGCCCTTGAAATTACATAATAAATAAATTATCCAAGCTAAGATCTCACCTCATATATATATTTGCATCAAGAAACAAAGCTCAGATATGAATAAACTCCGACATATGGTTATCTTTCTCTCATAGATTATTCCGCACATGCATGGCATATTATTTCTAAGATGTCACGCGCGACTGAAATCACGACTTCGCGCCGCGGTGATGTGACAAATGCACGTGATAAACAAACCGTCCTTTGTCCTTTGCTCATTTCAAATTATTGTACCGGCGGTTGCTGTGATGGCGGGTGCGCTTGATTTTACTGTTTGTTATACGGTCTTACAAAAGTATACATTTCAACTCTGCGGATTGTCTGAACACGTAGATGTTGCATTTATCACGGATCAAAAATGGGTATGACTCCTCAGCGACTGTTATGTACTTTGAAAGGATCTGGTTCAGTTTCACTCCGAAGCACGCGGTCTTGTGCTGTCTTGTGTGTTAATCCAAGAGTCTTCTGTTATGTGAGTATTATACACAATATATGCATAACATGTTACTAAGACGCTTAAGTATACGCCATATGAGAAACAAATGAAGGGTAGTAAACATTTATATACTCCCGCCTGTACGGCAATTTTAGTATTTACAGGGTTCCATGCCTCGCTGTTCTCAGTCACTTGATGTCACGTCACCGACCTCTTTCATGCTCGTGTAAATTTGATGGTGTTATTCTTATGTTGTTCTTTATCAGCCAATAATTAAATGTTCAGGCGTAGCCTGCAAGCTTCTGATAATAATTGAGTAAAGCCGTGAATATAATAAAAAATGTAAGTTACATGTATGTAGATTATTATTTACCGGTAACGTAACGCAATACTCTTTTGAAGCGGAAGATTGATAGCCTGTGTACCGACCCCCTTCCCCTCCGATTTTTATTGAGGGGAGGGGGTTTGTACACAGGCTAAAGATTGATTTCAGCATTTCTGAAAAATTCCATAAGAATTTCCCGAGAATTCGTAGGGAAATCAACGTAAAGTAATCGGCTAAGAGATAATTCCCGTGAAATCCTAGCGTAGGACTGTGTGGAGAAATTTCGCAGAAGTAAATCTTGCTTTTTCAGAGTAATTTTCGACGGTTTTGTATTCATTTTATTTCATGAATTTAAATGGTATTTTCATCCTGTTTTTGTACTGTTTTTATGCTCTTTCGACCGATTTTTGTACTGTTTTCAGACAACTCTAAGGCTATTTTCTTACAATTTTATACTGTTTTTGCATTTTTGCATCCTATTTTTGATGTATTTTCACAATATACGCGTGCTATTGCTTTTCTTCCTCTGTGGTATTTTAATACTATTTTCAAAGTATTTTTATTGTATTTGCAAATACGATTATTTTACTAAATTTCGAAACCCATTAAAAAGCTATTAAAATATATTTTGAAGCATAACATTTTAATAGCGTTTTAAACAGGTTAAAACACCTTTAAAATCAGTCGAAAAATATATTAAAAATATATTTGTGGACCTATTTTAAACCTGTTTTTTTCAAAATACGTTTAAAATTGCCATTAAAAATAGTTTTAAAATAGTATAGCAAATTAAAATATGTTTCTGAAACTGTTTTTATCCTGTTTTTATTCCGATTTATAAGATATTTAAAAACTATTTTAGACCTGTTTTGAGCCTTGCAAAAGCCCTGGAATTTTTTATATATTTTAAACGAATTTAAAAATACATTAAAACTTCTTTTTTAATAGCGTTTTAAACAGGTTAAAACACCTTTAAAAGCAGTCGAAAAATACATTAAAAATACACTTTCCACCCTATTTAAAACCTATTTCACAAAACAGGTTAAAAACAGTTTTCAAAAATAGCTTAAAAATACATTCAAAACAGTGTTGGATTTGGTAAGGGTAGCTACTTACTATACTTCTGGGGTAATGGGGAAAAGGAAATATCAAGCTGTGAGGCAGGCATCCTCAATGAAGTCCAGTAATTTAAAGAGGGGGGGTAAAACAGCAATTAATTTTATGCCAAACTGTCCCATACCAAAACTTATCACTTATAATTCTCTTGTAAGTGAAATTAAAAAGATTGACATAGGAAAGGTTTATTATATTGAGGAAGAATTCTGTACTGACATAGATGATGAAAATATTAATGGGTGCTTTAGAGATTTACGAGAGTATTTACCACGGCTAGCAAAATTTTACTTAAATATGCAGGGGAAGCGCAAAGGTGCATTGAAATGGTTTGGGGAAACAGAGGGTAGGTTTCTTGTTGCATTTGGGGGGGATGGATGTCCTTTTGGTAAAAATGAATCTGCTTGTTCATTCCTTATTAGTTTTCTGAATGTAGGAAAGAGAGTGGCATCCAGCAGTGACAATTTTTTAGTCTTTGGTGCTAATGTAGAGGAGACGTCTCCTGTTGTAAAAAAGTACTTAAATTCTGTATGCAAACAAATTGTAGATTTAGATGGACGTATATTTGAAATTAATGGTTTACAAGTGTCATTTCATTTTGAGGAGCTTCCCAATGACATGAAAATGCTTGCAATGCTTGGTGGGGAGCTAAGCAATTCTGCTACATTCTTTTCGTCATTTGCAAATGTGAGTACAAATGACTGTACTGACTTAAGCGGCACATTTGGGTCCAGCCCTTCATGTAAATGGAAACCCTGGGAGTATTCAAGTAGACTGAAGGTTGTTCAAAAAGTAGATTCTTTGAAGTCCTCCCTGGATGGGAAACCTTTGTCCAGAAAACAGAAGAGAACTAAAGTAACAGAATTTATAGCTCGTCAAAAGAGCCGTCAAGAATGTCTTCCTTTGGTGGGTAAGTTAATTGACAAAGCTCATGTAGAGCCACTTCATCTCAAAAATAATGCTTGGGGGTATTTTTTCAAAGTATTGTTAAAGGAGACAGTGGCCAAATCCAACATACCAGCAACCTGTAAAACATTTGCAGAGGTCCCACAGGATACCTGTCTAGGGAGAGTGGTCACTGCTCTCAAATGTGAAGTGAAGGCTGGTCGCTTGGCCAAAAAGGTTCGAAAATGGTTTGACGAAACACAGGGTAAGTCGGGGGATTTACAGTATCGTTTTACAGGCAAAGAGTCACGGTTGTTTTGTCACAACTTTGCAAGGTTGTTGACATTTTTGAGGCAGGAAGGAGACAGTCAAAAACAACAGCAGAATGTGCTCACCCTTGCTTATGTTGGGTTAAGACTGAGGGATTTGTGTTCAATCATCAATCGATTTGAAGTGGAAGATACTCATCTTGAGCAACTTCCGACCTTAGCACAAGAGTACTATCGTGCCAATGCACTACTACTACCCACCTCAGTAAATCCCACCATCTGGACCATTGGTCATGTTGTGCCTGCTCATGCCAGGCAAGTCTATGATAAGTATGGTCAAGGTCTTTTGACAGTAACAATGGAAGGTAGAGAAGCTAAGCATATAGCTTTGCAAAAGTTGAGTGCAAACACCACCTACCAGAATCGGTGGGCTGAAATTTTCAGGCATGAATTTATTATGTTACTATGGTTACCTGAACAGCATCATGAACCTTGTTCTTACACTCCTAGTAAAAATGTTTACATTCCCCAAAGGGTTTTTAATGACACTAACTATTGTTATTGTGGACTACATAAAGCTGATCCTGCTGACCAAAGCTGTTGTTTATGTGGTGATCATCTTATGACACTAATACATAAAAGTGTAAAAGAAGGGAAAATTGTTGCAGGGTTATCTTAGTCTCAGAAAAGTATTTAAAATCATGAAAAGGTGAAGTTACATGAAGTGTCAATTGCAGCCACCACATTATTGGGGTAAGTAAACAGCATCTGACCTTCGCAATTAGCTGCTATCTGTTTTTGCTTCAGAAACTTCAGCATTTCTTGTATAATCTGTTGAGTGACAAATGACTGCACACAACTCCATTTTATGTAACTTTACCGTGATTTAACAGGCCATAATGCACTGAATAGTGGCCACTCTGAGAGTTGTCTCGAGTGTTTCCTTGAGATATTTTGAAGCGTTACATATATTATATACTGTAATCATCTGTAAAATTATATTAGCAATGAAAAATGTACTTTGGAGATTCTCAGATCTGCCCCTGAAATTAAAACACTTAAAAATAGTTTGTATATTTTATAGTAAGAAAAAAAAAGAGAAGGTAATTAAATGTCATATTTTACTACCCATGAAAACTGTACCCAAACTCATTCCAACATCCATAATTGCAAACTAGAGTTAGCTGCTTTCGTTTGCAATTGTAGAATATAGAAAGAGGCTTTTTCTGCTCGCAAGCACCTCTGCTTTAAAACCTTTACGGTTTCCGCCAAAGCTTTTCTTAAGTTTATTGGCGACTTCACTCTGAGGGATGCCACAAAACTTCGAGAAATCGCGCAGGAGACGATTTTTTTTAGTGTATTTAATCACATTGTCCTCCACTGACACCCCAAAAGCTGAAGGCGCCCCCTGCACAGACTTCACTAAAACTTCAAATATTTCTTGGGGGAGGTCACGCTTCACCTCTATAGTCCATGGATTGGAAGCCTTCGGGTTTGCCGACATCCGCCTTCTTATCCTGTTCAGCCAGATCAGAACCTCTGATGTGATCATGGGCCACGCCGGGAGGGAAGACATGAGAGATTTATCCATCCCATGCACCCCAACCTCATGTCGGTGGTAGACATTCAGCATTAGCTGACTAGCTTCCTCCCTAAAATGGGTGTAGTTGGAAATAGAGCGCCGAAGAGCAGTAAAATTGCCTATCGACGTCTCCAAAATATCATTTACATTAATTTCAGGGCCTTCATCTTCCTCGGCTTCTCCACTCTCCACCAAAACTTCTTCAATTGTTCGCGGGAGAAACGCTGTCTTCTGGCCGCCATTTTTTTTGGGTAAGACCGCTGGTGTGACCGCGGTAACTAAATGACGACTTTTTTGAGACAGCTGACCCGGCGTGTGCCAGTAACCTCGTATTTGACTTGGGTCTAAACGTTTAGACCCAAGTCAAATTTAGAAGGATTTGTATGGAGTCATCAGAGCATAACTGGGCTAGTATCTCAGAGACAATTTGTCCCGAAATGCTAGTTTTTGACAAGTAGGCCTCTTGAATGTTGTTTTTTTCAGAATATCCTGACAAATCCCATAATTTCACAAATTAACTCCTTACTCTTACCATATTTCATTTCTTACTATTCCTCCGCATTTGGAATTAATCAGTTCCACAATCACGGCGCCGAAGTGTACGCTCCGTAGCGTCTTGTTGTGGAAAATTCACGAAAACATTGCTGACAAATAAGGACATTCATACACCTGTGTTGTCTTTTTGATGGGCTCTTAATGTAGTTTATATGATTATGATTATATTTAGTTGGTTTAACTATGAGACAGATAAGCCTCTGCTTGCAGGGTAGGTTTTTTGTTTTGTTCACTTACAAAATTATTTTCAGTGTTGAAAGTGGCGCACAGGGGTCACAAAATTATAATCTACTATAATCAATTATCAGTTTGATAGTTGGGTTAATAATCTGATTATTCCTGATGATATGATTATGATGCAGACACTATTTCACTTGGGACCACGTTTCCCAAAACTCATTGGCCGTGACTAGGCAAATAAAAGCTCACTATACTTATGGGGACTCTGGCACAAAACACTTCAAAAGCCGTGGCATCCCTACATGAAAAATCCCATGATCAAGACGCTGCAGGGCCCTTGCACTCTTGTTTATTCAGGGGGATAGTGATATATGCACCCTTTGAAGTAAAAAATGGTATAATTGCCTATTTTAAAAGGATTTTTACCGTAAAAAGGTCACCTAGAATTTTCGGGAGCCTTTTTTTTCTGGCTGAAATTTTCGAAAAGTTAAGTTTTGATCCCTATAATTTTCGGATAACTAGACTTTCAGCTAAGAAATCCGAACAGATGAAAAATTTTTAGGGGATAAAAATATGCCTATATCTACCGTTTAAATACTAAAATACCTTTAACAATTCTATGTTTAAGTGGTTTTGAACTGTTACGCAGGTAATCTTTTAGAGGACGAGTAGCTCGCAGACTAAACTGAACGCAGGGTTGTCGGAACAGCAACAAGAAGATTTATTCCAAAAATGAACGTAGTTTCCACGAAGTAAAACTCCACAACAGCACGTAACTCGATAAACTTACAAGGCCTCCGCCAACTTCAATTAACTTGATAAACTTACACGGCCTCCGCCAACTTGAATAAACACTGCTTTCGTCACACTTGACTAGACACGACTAGCGTCGAACTCCTCTCCTCGCTTGTGAAAACTAGTTAAAACTTAACTCGGACTCGCCTACTTATACGCTTTTACAATAAGATTCTAGAACTTTCCCAATAGTCTAATTATAGAAAGATTACAAAATATACCGCTTTTAGAAACGCTTACACAAGATCCTAAAATAAACAACTTATGAACTCTCGCGAAGCTTCTAGAAAGTCACACTAGTCACGCAATACAATTTTTCGTAACATGAGCTATATCGTTGGGTGCCCCTGATTTATCTTAGGATCACTGTCACCCCATGTAAGGGAATCCGAAATATGGGAAATTTTTCTCTTGGAATCTGGAATAAAGGTCAAGAACTCTAGATCCCACTTATAATTGGAATCCAGAAACCAAGTTCCACTGACAAAGAATCCAGAATGCAGTATCCATGGCACGGAATTGAGAATCCAAGACTGACAGATTTCCTTTCATGGGCTAATCACTGTTTTCAAATTGATAAAATAAAAGACATCATCATGTGCTTTCATTATTTTATTTTTACAACTAGAAAGAAATCCCACAAGCTTCAAAACATTAATATGCAAGTTTTTCATTTTTGAGAAAAGGAAACAGTTTATTTTCCCAATGCCTCCGTATTTAGCTGTATTTTACTGCCAATGAAATGAGCAAATAATAATAAATTATCATTATTGTGACACTAAAAACTGAATAAATGAAAAGTCAGGATTAAAATATCAAAGGATATAAGGGACATTATGTTTGGCTTCAACTTTTAGTTTTGTTTCGACATCTGCCTCTCTCGCTCCTCTCCCCCTTCAAAATCACAGTGGAAAAAATAAAAAGAAGGCCAGGTTAGGCCCATGCATGTTACGATCAAATGAAAAAAAAAAATGTTTCACTAGACAAAAAACTACTGAGACAAAGCACAGATTATGCAAGATTTCCGTATAACCCCATACATTAATGATATTATTCATACAGCTATTGTTCAAAGAAAACAAAAGGCAGAACAATACTAAACCTTTACAAACGGACAGCTAAATTTATTGATAAGCTGAAGCCATGCAAGTATTCTTTCACATATCGGGAATTAAAGAAACAAATCTTTAGTAAGTTAGAACACACAAACCTATAGCACGAATAGCACGAGTAACAGAAATACCTCTACGCCTTATAATATTCCCAGCGATTACCATTTCAGATATCACTATCTTCGAGTCTTTGCCTTCCAACGGTACAGTCACAGTTTTCCGAACAATCAGACCTGACTTCTGTCCACCTTTTAGGTCTCAAACACTGAAGAAAGCACTTCTCAGCCTCTACGAAGCCCTCAAAGGGTAACCACCTTTGTTTTGAAGGAATAAACCAATGAGAGCGCACGTGTGAATGCACAATGGAATGCACCAATCAGCAATCGTTGTAGTTCGCTGTGTTCCAGGGTCTTCTCTCCTGCCGCCGCCATATTAGAAAGCGAGAAGACCCTGGGGACGAGGTTGATGCGCGCTAGCAAAAAAAATATTCAATCGATTTGAGTACACACAGTGACGAAGGGCTTCGCAACCAACCCCTCTCTTTTGACGATGGAAAGAACGTTTCACCGGCAAAAAATCCTTCACTAAGATTACAAACGCGATGCGGACTCATTATTTCATCAGATATCGCAAAGAGCGCGAAATGTTTTCGACACGAAGCGAAGAAGCGACAGCGAACAACCGTAACGGCATCGAAGTGATGACATCGGGGACATCGCAAGAAACACCGAGCAAAATAACGATTTATCACAAAAAGAGAAGTTAATCAAGAATGGAAAGATCGTCGTAGACAGGAACAACTTCGAGAAAAGTCGACCATGGCAAAAGTCGCTGATGGAAAAGGTCGAAGAAATGCTCAAAATCGAAGAGCATCATGTCATTTCTTTGGAAGACATTACAAATGTAGAGTGGTGTCCCAAATTTGTGAAACCAGATATCCATGGGCATGTAAGAGGAGGCAAGGCTTTGCCTCATCACAGATGTCGCGAATGCGGGCGTTTGTGTCTTCATCTTCTTGGTCGCCCTGGATCAAAAAGACAGTGTTTGGAATGTTCAGGGAAATGGAATAAGAAATATATTCCAGTGTGGTATTACCACAACGGCTGTAAATATTGCAGAAGAAAGTGAACTTCAAGTTACAGAAAAAGCTGTTAGACAACTTTAAGCGAGCTTATTTAACCGGCGATGCCTCAGTTTTCATTTTTCAGTACTTGGTGCTGAGAACTGGTTATCTGCGAAATTTGGATAATTGCAAGCTGTTACGCGTTTCTTTTTCCAAAGCATTGTTGCGGCTCATGCTCGGTGAAAGAAGGAAAGAAGAGTGAAGAACCTGCTGAAAACGCTAGC
Source organism: Porites lutea (assembly GCF_958299795.1). Lineage (NCBI taxonomy): Eukaryota > Metazoa > Cnidaria > Anthozoa > Scleractinia > Poritidae > Porites > Porites lutea. The sequence goes on from NC_133203.1 coordinate 48,095,588, forward strand.
TAACCGGTAAGCAAAGAAGGCCTTCCCTGGGACCTGAAGGCCCGGTCCAAACGGCGCTCCACTCTCATGTGGCGAACCAAACTCGATTGAGTTCGACTTTGGAGTGACTTTGGAGCGACGGCTGATTCAGAGCGTACTTGCGTCGAATTCGGAAAGCTCGTGGTAAACAATTTTCGATGAGAAAATATGCGTTCTGAATTCAATGAGTCCGTCCAAATAGAGAAGCTGTGAGTAATATGTCGCTGTTATAGCAATATTTAGGGAAGCAAATTCAATCGCAAGATTCAGTGTTCGTATTTTGAGAGGTTTTCTTCCGGTAAATTCGACCTGTTAAAGGGAAATCTCATAAGCTGGGCTATTATCACGAAGAAAAAGCAAAAAAATGAATTGGCACTAAAGAAACTCGCTTATAGAGTCCCGTTTCTCATAAATCGAAGGCATAAAGAGAGCTCCGAAACGCGAAGTAAAAAAAATTGCTAATGCATGAAATCGCGGTCGCGTTTGTTTATTGTAGACAACGGAGAATGGAGAACTTTTCATAGTAAAGACGATACTGATGGCAAATTATGGCCGATGGAAGTGAGTGTTGTTACTTCTTTGGATGATGAGTAGCGACGTAGTTGTCCTCACAGCAAACAATAATGACATAAATTGAACTGTACTCCTTGCAAGACTATTAAGTTGTCGTCTGGTTTTGATAGAATAAATTTTATTATTTATTCAAATGTATTGTATCTTTATTAACTAAGTATTTTTATTTTCACTCGTTTTATAAATGAGCCTATGGCTCGGATAATCGGGGCAACCCCTATCCCACATATTGAAGTAAATAAATTGATTGATTGATTGATTGACATGGTGACTTCGGTTTCCAGTAGACCGGACCGAAAGTCTTCACGCCGGGCCAGGACAAATGCAAAAAGCTGCAAAGTAGTAACTACTTTTGCATTTTTTATTCGTTTGAGCTCAAACTTGGCAGGATGGTAGAACTCTGTATTCCAAAATATCCTATGTTTTTTGTTTTTCGAATTTAACGGTTTTTGGCGGGAAAATGACGTCACAAGATTGACAGCAAAATTAAAATTTCAAGATATGGCAACAAAAATAAACAGTTTTGAAAGAACGATACGTGATAGAAACAAATGTGAAAAAATTTTTGGAAAAGCTAAATTGGTTTAGGAGATATAGCATCTTGAAATGTCCTTATGTTTCTAAAAATAGTAACAAAATGGCGGGAAATTCAAAAATTAAAGCTTAATAACTCTCCAACAGATTGAGATAAGATACATAAGATAAGTCGAAATAAGTCATAATATACTCAAAATGAGTCTTGTTTTCGTTCCATTGGTCATACGATAAGCAGACTAGATATAAATGAAAAAAATAATTTTGTAGCTCCGCTTTTAGGCTTGGCTAAATATATATATTATGCTGATTCATTTTAAAGTTTCTTAGAGTTTTAAAAATACTCATAGAATTATGTTTTGGGAAATTCCCTCCGGTAATATCCGGGAAAAGGCCTCCCAATCCCCATTGAATCTGAATTCCCTAGAAAACGTTACTTGCCAGCCAGGCAAGTTAAAAATGCAGTCACTAGCTCAATAATAAAATCCAGTACCCCAGGGTTGTTGCCTGGACACTACTCCGTCTACTCTCATTGCACGCCGTTTAATATAATTTGGCTAGAACATTAACTTGAACCTTTGAATGCCTTTTTAACAACACTCTTACTCTTAAATACGACACAAACCTCCCCGATGAAATTATTAAAATGCCTGTACAAGTGTCATTTTTACATAAAGAATACAGGAATGATTATTCTTGTATTGCTTTCAACTAATTATTATGTGTATTAAATTGCATAAAGTAATTCAATGTATAAATTAGAGGGCTGGAGAAGACGTTAATGGGTCTTAAGTGACTGTGAGAGTTTTTTGGTGGTGGTGGTGGGGGGGGGGGCGGTGGGGGGATCTGTGGCTAATATTATTGAACATGGGTTATTACACAATTTATGAGAAATCATGCATTCTGGAAATAGAAAACTAAAAAAGTAATAACTACGAGACAATTTGAATTTGATTTTTAATGATTTAAAGTGACTTGAAGCGACTAATGGTGACCTAAGGCGACTTTAGGCGACTTAAGGCGATTTTAGGCGACTGAAGGCGACTTTAGACGACTTTAGGCGACTTAAGGTCCCAGAGTAGGCCTTCCGTTACAGGGAATTATCTTCAGAGACATCAGCAGCACTCAGAACTAATAAAATAAATAGGTCCAACGATATCGTTTTAATCCAAGAACAAAACCAGAATGCAACCGGAACATATAACCAAAAAATATTTTACAAGGGAAGAATATTTAAGCCGAAAACACAACTCTAAAGGATTATTTAAAGATATTAAGAATTCTTAACTAAACATTATCTCATACATTTCAGAGGGCTCGACTGGCTATAACGGAATTCATCGTTTACAACATTATAACTTTCAAAACAATACAGGTAGATAACAGTTCAACAAAAGACTATCGCAGGTAGAAATTACAGTTCAACGCTTTAACGGGGATCGTCATTTCCATAATGTGCGATATCGATAAGTGATTTTGATGTTTTAAATTAATTACTTAAATGTTTGTTGTGAAATTATGAAAAAAAAGACACTTCAATATAAAGTTTTTGCTACAAACCAGCTTACAGTATTTTACAGAGATGTACTGAAATACTGTACTTTTAGCGTTTTATTTTTTGGAAAAAGAAATGCATGAACCATTGATTTTTTGTCCCTTATATTGTAAAATAATGCATTTAAAGGCTAAGAGAGAATTTACCATTTTGGTTTCTTCTAACTCAGATTTTGTCTCTGCAAATGTAATAATAAACCAACACCCTTGATATTAGCCTGTGCCACAGATGGAACTAAACTCTGGGTTCAGTCCGTGGGCAATGCAAAACAGCGGTAAAATCTTAGTTCTGGTTCCCCCGTGTGTGTATCAGGATTTGAGTACCTGCCAGGACTGGACTGTTAAAAATGCCATTGTCAATTTACCAAACATGTTGAAGGGAAACTCAAAATGCTGGTAATTCGTTGAGTACGTTGGGACCCAGAACAAGGATGTTAGTGCTGCTTCGCAAATGTTACTAACCAGGGTTAGAATACATCTGCAACACAAGCTACCTTTGATATTTAATGTTCAAAATATTAGGTAGCTGAGACTGTTGAAAATTTGGAAGACTAATGTAGATGTCTTCAAGACTGAATTAACTTATGCTATGACATTGTGTCCCTAGAGAGGTAGGGATTTATTATTATTATTTCAATTTTGCATATGTTGTAGTTAATTTTTGTTGCAGTTAATTTTTATTTTTTCATTGTTTCTGGGTATGATTATGTATGCTAATTAATTTAAAGCAGGAAAACCAAAAATTAACTGAAATAAAAAATTACCTGCAACATATTCACTAAAATATAATTCACCTAAATGTCACCTTTTTTTCCTTAAGTCGCCTAAATTTGACTTAAATCGCCCCAAGTCGCCTAAAATTACGGCGACTTGAGGTCCCAGAGTAGGCCTAACAGATTCGGGTACTGATCCCCCAGGTTTTTACAGAAGTGCTTAGCCATCAATTGTAAAGTTATCGTTATTGTCAATCACGGTCACGGTTTCCCGGAAAAAAACGGCGGATCCAACGATACGCCCGGTGCGCGGTGTCAGTGGCGCCAAAAAAGAAACACACGCACAGTATGACCACCACGATAGAAACAGGTTTACAGTAAATGCAAGGAAAATTTTGATACCATAAAATATGCACTGTCAAACAAAGAAGACTGAAAAACATCAATATTGCATGACAAACTTTCCTGTTTCTCGAGCTGGGGACTGGCAGATGAAACAAGACCAAAACTTCAGAGTTGTCGGGGCGAAAAAAGATGGCGGCTACCGAGGAACAGAGTACACCAACGAGAAGAACCCAGAATGACGAGCCAGAAGGTTCACTCCGTTTCAACCATGTTGCGAAGACGGAAATGGGAAAGGCAGGGCCACAGATGATTCTCACTTCACTGAGGAAATCTTTCAGGCTCCTTGGCCATCGCAGGAACTGAGTTAGCGCAAAAGACACGGAAGATAAGGGCAAAACATATGATCCGCGTTCACTTTCCCAGGATATAATTATGTAGGCACCAAGCACCAAGGACTTGACAAATTCCCATCGATTAGTCATCATCAAATACATGTCCTTGATAGCCAAGACCATAGCTATCACTGCTGTTATCATTTGCAATAACCAAACTTTCGGCAACAAAAACTGCGCAGCGATTATGAGAATAAGATTCGCGCTATCCAAACTTAAACAGGCAAAACAGTGTTCTCTCCACCGGAAACGTTTCTTGAAAAATATAGTAAGTTTCACTCCAATCCATAAAGATGAACAAATCACCAACAAAAACTCCGAGGAGGTCATTTCGATGTTCAGGTGAATTGCTGTGTTAACAGTGAAAAGAATTCAATCTCGTGTTCTGAGAAAAACCATCCGCGTTTTCCACGAATTTGAAGAAGAATGGAAAGAAAAAAGTTTCTTGGAGTTTTAAATATACTCTTAGAATTATGTTTCGGGGAATTCCCTCGGGTAATATCCCGGAAAAGGCCTCCTTTTCTTGGAATTTATCGAAACTTCTAGCTGATAGTGCAAAGGCTGGTAAGCAAATACCTTTCGCAAACAAACCATCTGGGCTTGGATAATCTTGCTCCAAATTCTACATGTTTAACTAAAATCAGTGAAAACTGATTGAATGGCAAACATATGGCCTCTGTCTTTGTCGATGGCGACTTCGTTTTCTTAGAAAAATGACGCCAGTTCAAAACGATTTGATTGCGTCATAATTTTTCTCCGAAAACATCAGCTTTCCGAGAAAATCAAATGCATTATTTTCGGTGTTTATTAGTTGATTGTTTGGATTGTGAGGGGAGAAAATCACATCATTAACTAAAATTAGTCAAAACAGAAAGAAAAACCTTTCTTTTTCTTTCATTCTTTGGATGGCAAACATACGACCTCTGTCTTTGCCGATGGCGACTTCGTTTTCTTAGAAAAATGACGTCAGTTTAAAACGATTTGATTGCGTCATTATTTTTCTCCGAAAACACTCGCTTTCCGAGAAAATCGAATGCGTCATTTCCGGTGTTTTTCAGTTGATTTTTCTGGATATGCGCGCTAGCAAAAAAAATATTCAATCGATTTGAGTATACACCGTGATAAAGGGCTTTGCAAGCAACCCCTCTCTTTTGACGATGGAAAGAAAGTTTCACCGGCAAAAAATCCCTCACAGAGATCACAAACGCGATGCGGTCTCAGTATTTCATCAGATATCGCAAAGAGCGCGAAGTGTTTTCGACACGAAGCGAAGAAGCGACAGCGAACAACCGAAGCGGCATCGAAGTGATGACATCGGGGAAATCGCAAGAAACACCGAGCGAAATAACGAACTATCACAAAAAGAGAAGTTAATCAAGAATGGAAAGATCGTCGTAGACAGGAACAACTTCGAGAAAAGTCGACCATGGCCAAAGTCGCTGATGGAAAAGGTCGAAGAAATGCTCAAAATCGAAGAGCATCATGTCATTTCCTTGGAAGACATTACACATGTAGAGTGGTGTCCCAAATTTGTCAAACCAGAAATCCGTGGGCATGTAAGAGGAGGCAAGGCTTTGCCTCATCACAGGTGTCACGAATGCGGGCGTCTGTGTCTCCATCTTCTTGGTCGCCCTGGATCAAAAAGACAGTGTTTGGAATGTTCAGGGAAATGGAATAAGAAATATATTCCAGTGTGGTATTACCACAACGGCTGTAAATATTGCAGAAGAAAGTGAACTTCAAGTTACAGAAAAAGCTGTTAGACAACTTTAAGCGAGCTTATTTAACCGGCGATGCCGTAGTTTTCATTTTTACTTGGTGCTGAGAACCGGTTAGCTGCGAAATTTGGATAATTGCAAGCTGTTGCGGCTCGTGCTCGGTGAAAGAACCTCACCGACCACGCAACACTAAGGAAACAGAAGAGCGAAGAACCTGCTAAAAACGCGAGCTAACCGGTAAGCAAAGAAGGCCTACCCTGAGACCTTAATAAGGCCCGGTACAAACGGCGCTTCACTCTCATGTGCCGAACCAAACTCCATTGAGTTCCACTTTGGAGCGACTTTGGAGGACGGCTGATTCAGATGGCGTACTTGCGTCGAATTCGGAAAGCTCAGAGTAAACAATTTTCGATGAGAAAATATGTGTTCTGAATTCAAGAACTCCGTCCAAATAGAGAAGCTGTGAGTAATATGTCGCTGTTATAGCAATATTTAGGGAAGCAAATTCAATCGCAAGATTCAGTGTTCGTATTTTGAGAGGTTTTCTTCCGGTAAATTCGACCTGTTAAAGGGAAATCTCATAAGCTTGGCTATTATCACGAAGAAAAAGCAAAAAAATTAATTTGCGCTAAACAACTCGCTTATAGAGTCCCGTTTCTCATAAATCGGAGGCATAATGGGAGCTGCGAAACGCGACAGAGTTTTTGCTGTCTTTATTTTTAGCGACGACTTCTAGCTTTATGCATGACTGGTCACGCCACTCAATTTTGCGCCAATCACAAGTGCCGTTATATGAAAAATCCATTACAGTAATTTATGCATTAGGTTCGGCACATGAGGAGAACGCCGTATGAATCAGCCGCCGCTCGAATGTCGCATAGTGCGACAGACACTGCCGAATTTAATGTTGTTTGCCGCTCCAAATCTAACCTGCCGACCCAAACTGATTCAAACGCCGCTCTTCTGCCGTAAAGTTAACTCATCAGTTAGGTTCGGCGCATGAATGGAGCGGCGTTTGGAACGGGCCTAAGTCGCCGTAACTTAAGGCGACTTTGGACGATTTAAGGCGACTTTAGGCGACTTAAGCAAAACTGACAGTAAAAACATTGCGACTTTAGGCGATTTAAGGCTATTTTAGGCGACTTACGGCGTCTTTAGGCGACTTGAGGTGACTTTATTTCACTCGAGTGATATAAACCTAGTAAACTTAGCATTAATCTCTCCATATACTTTAAAATTATCAACAAAATCTCTTGCAATAAACCTATATTGTACCAATCATTTGTTTAATTTTGTATTCACATATATTAATTCACCATAGCCCCAAATGGTCTCAAACATCCAGATTTCAAACCATTTTTGCTAAAAAAAATACTATTAAAGATAGAATTACCACAACACTGAACAGTTATATTATTAATATACGAACAATAAAAACAATAAATACCAGCAAGGTAGCATGAATATTAGTGAAGATATAACAATAAAAACCAACATCAACCGAAACTATTAAAAATTTATAAAATAATTAAGATAGTACGCGCGCTCTGATTGGCTGAGAGCAGTGCTTGCATGAGAATATGTAAATATGGTTTTGAGGTGAGGTGTTTTGCTTTTCGCGCGCTAATCACGCAAGCACGAATTTGAAAAAGTTTTAGTGATCAAAACTCGACAAGTTTACTTTATTTACCCATTCCTTCGTCGGCTGAAACTTGGAAAATCTTTACAAACAAGCTGTGTCAACTTTTTTTCGCTTAAGATGACATTTTAAGCGAGAAAATCCGTATTTTTGAAAGCACCTTTTTGCAAAACGAGAACTGATTACGCGTGCAAGACTTCGTGTACAAGACTTTGCAACTGATAAGAATTTCTCTATTAATCAGTGCCATAACAAAGAGTTTTGCGTTTTTTTCTCAGGAAATTTATTTTATAAAAGCAATAGAAAACTTTTTTCCGGTGTTTGCATAGCGTGATATAAACACTCGAGGGACTGGGAGAATTCTCGACAGTTATGCAAACCCTCGACTTCGTCTCGGGTTTGCATGACTGTCTCGAATTCTCCCAACCCCTCTCGTGTTTATATCAGGCTATGCAAACACGGAAAATGTTTTCTATTGCTTAAATATATTCACAGTGACAAAAGTTTTAAATTTAAGAAAAGAGACATGATTTAGCTTGATTTAATTAAAAATGTTTATATTTTTTCTATAATTCAAACAACAAGGAAATTAAATTAATTAAGCGTATTTGCATGCATCTATTTTACAATGCTTCCCAAACTATAAAAATGGTTATCTTGGTAAACTTATCTGCGATATTTTTGGCATCTCCACTGTCAATTTTGGCATGGGATTTTAGGAAATAGCTACCTTTCCAAAGTTGCTCAATCCATTTCAGGGACCCAATCGATTTGCTGCTCTCATATCTCATTCAGACAAAATATTCCAATACCATAATGAGTACCACATGCTAAGGTCCTTCGTGAGAACACCTTCATTCAAATTTCACCAACCACTTGTCTAACTCCAGAAAAACTTTGACTACCCAGTTTACATAGTGAATCGAATCTTTTTAGGAGGGTTTTTTTTACCACGGTTGATCAGACCACCAGAAATATGCCTACCAAGCTATCTCTAGTATCTACCTGGCACATTACAAATGCCCAGAACTACTATTTTAAATCAACCAATTCAACTTTCAGAGAGAACTAGTTTAACGATTTGTTTTCTTTCTTGTTTTTTGTAGACGCCTGTCAGGGTAATCATACTCGCGTGGGCGAGAGTAGCTCGCGTGAGCTCGCGTGAGCTCGCGTGCACTTTAGTCAGGAGGCCAAAGTAACTCACGTGTGCTAAATATTGGCCTGGCGGCCATGTTAACTGGGAAATCTTCTCAACCTTAGCTTTAATTTCGATAGTAACAGTAGGGCAGTCCACGTAAATGTACGAAAATAATTTAACGGACAAGATAGATAAACATTATGCTGCAAGTTGGTTCGTCCAGTTACGACAGTTGGTCATTTCGTACAGGCTGTAGACCACTATCCTTACCTCGGAGTTTCTCTGTCAGAGGACCTAAACTGGAAGCCACGAAGCAGCGCCCATACTGTTGTTCTGGGTCCCGAAAGGACTCGTTTCGAATTTAGTTCTTTCATCCTGATAGGCAAATTTACAATGGCATTTTAAGGAGTCAATCGTGGTCGGCACGTACTCAAATCCTGGTACACAAGTGGAGCCCAGAACGAGGATTTTGGCACTATTTCGCAGACGGAATTAACCAGAGTTTAGATCCGTCTGTTGGGCAGGCCCTGTCGGTAGCGGCGCGGTTTGTTCGATTTGTCAAGGAGTCGGCATGTTACTTTAAGGCAACACTGAAAAATCGGCTTCTTGTTTACATTACAACTAAGCCAGCCCGGTTAGACAGGAACACGGTATGGTGAATGTGTGATGACGAGGAACTCGGATAACCGGGCTGGAAATTTTTCATATGATCACTCTCGCAACCCTGGAAAACCAAACCAACAACCTTACAGCGGGTAACACACAGCTCATGCGCACTGCTTCCAATCTCTCTTTAAACATTGAGGATCCCAATCTCGTTCCCATAGTCCCAGAGTCCGTGGACTCTGGAAACGGGATGGCGTGGTTCCTGGTTGGCTTCACTCATGTTACCTCGGAAAAGCAACCCAGCCGGGCTCTTAATCAGCCCCTACTAGTTACCTTATTTATTTGAATAAGGGCCCTGCCTCGAATTAGCGCCCACCCCACCCCATCGCCTTTGCCCTCACACCCCCCAAACATTGAATAAGTACCATTAAGAGACCTCCCCGAAGACGGAGTTTTCTTCAGAGTATTTTTCAGAAACCTTGGTTTGTTACATCTTCGCTTTTTGTTTTTACTATTTATTGTTTTGTTGCAAAGTAAACATACTACAGTTGTTGAAAATGTTGAAAATTTAATAAGCGCCCAGCCTCGAATAAGCGCCCACTCTCAAGGTCCAAAAATTTAATAAGCCCCCAGGGCGGTTAATCGAATAAATACGGTATTTCTCCCAGTGTTGTTTGAATGACAAGAATTCTACTTTCCACAACAAATCAACTGAAATCGCGAGAGTCAGTGTACCAAAAAAACGCTTAGAAATTAAAAGAAAGAACCCGAAGGTTTTTAAGTCACCATAAACTTTTAGCTAGGTAAGAAGTAAATGGATTACGTTCTTTATTAGTTTAATTGACGTTTACAGTTTTCAGTAAACAATGTAGACTTGCTACCACTTGACTTCATTTTAGCTATACATAATATTGGGTTCTAGAGTTACTGTAATAGATTACTTATGCGACATAAATTAAAATAAACCAATAAAAGAAATTAAACAATGCGAAGGCAATAATGAATGCAATCCTTGCCGCAAAGTCAACAGCTGTCGATTCGAGCTCATCCTTGTCCTTCACTGAAGATCCTTTGTTCTTTCTTACGTCATTCAATTCGATTTGCTCCTTTTTTCCTTCTTCAAGAGAATACAATCCTCCTCTATAGAAACTGCTGTCATCACTTGTTAACGATAAAGCGCGGAGTTCGGCATTCCTCAAGAATGGTGCTTTGATCCGCCATATGCCTTTCTTTGGGAAACAAAACAAATATATAAATAAATTAAATAAAGGTAAATTTTAATATCAATAGTTTCCTACAGGCCTGTGACTGACAGATGCCCAAGATTTGTAGCTTGAGTCGATATCTGAATACAGCAAGTGATTTTTCACGAAATTATACAGGTTCTCCAATACCCCTTGAAGGGGGGGGGGGGGGGGGGAGTGTTTCCTATAATGGCCTATACAGGGAGGTTCTACTCGAAAAAGGTACCTTTTTTAGGCTTAAGGTATATCAAAGGGTAAAGGAATCTGTCATTTCGGTCTGTAAAAGGGCCCAGCTGGGCTACCCGATGTATTTTATGGCTTTGAACAGTTCAGGAAAACGTTCTGGTTACCGAAGAAGCATTTGCAGGTAAATTACAAAAAATGCACTTTATTTCTCTCTCTCTTAGCTTCCCTCCGAAAGGATCAGGTTACTGTTTTAATTTATAATTAGGCATTGAATTGCTTTTACTGAGCCAGGTCTACTAAAGATTCGACTGACCGCTCACTGGTTTGTTGCAGCTGTGGTTTTGTCTTCACGAGTGTTTTTAAATTACAGGCTGCAGTTATAAGAGAAGCCAAGTTCTAAGCTAGGTATGTGAAAAAGGTACAATGTCAATAGAAGGTACTGGAAAGGGGTACCTTTTCTCATGGTGTATTAAAGAAGGGTAAGGAGTGTGAGGAGTAGAGCCTCCCCGTTTAAAAATGTATAGAGTACCCTCCCCCCAGGGTCCTCTCACAACCGAAATACAAGTCGTGGAAGTTACGATTCGAGTACTACAACTCTTACGAGTGGTTATTAGGGCCTAGGTCGACTAGGAATTTTTGTAGAAAAATGTTTTCTTCTAATGTGACGAGACTAGAAATATTCTATTAGGGAAGAAATATTTTAGTCTAAAAAGGTAAAACAATTTCGACTTTGATTAAACTAGTAACTTTTTCGTGCGTCTTAGGAAAGTAAATTTGCTCCCAAGACTCTTGCATCTAATAATTCAGTTAATGTTAGTTTTTGCAGTGCACATAAACTTTAGCCTTTCAGTCTTTTTAGGGTGGTTACTAGAAGTTGATCGGGTCCATGATTAAATATAAGTTCTTACTGAAGAAATTCAATTATAGAGCTAATTCCAGTCACACGTATTCTTCTGGTCAATCGCAAATACTAACAGTCAAAGGAAGCGTAGTTGGTAGAACAGAGATCTTATGACGACTTGCTTGTCCACTGGTGATATGACTGTCCTTATTTGTAAGGGTTCAGTAGAATGCTATGCAACTTGCCAGGGAGGAATTCACGTACGGCAAGTCTTGCAAGTTACTCGTTAAGGCCGGCTGTATCTTACGTGTGCGCAAGGGCACTGCAACCGTGGAATCGTTATGTTAAGAAAAGCCGGCAACCCCTTCAATATGATTCTTAGGGTTGTATTTGGCATTGATCAAACAGCGAAAGGGTGTAAATGGAATTGGCTCCAGAAAACACTTGTGATTACTAATTTCTACGTCTTTCCCCCAGAAAATGAGATGGGCGAGAAGAATCTTGGGAAGGAGGTTGCGCATGATTGTGAATCTCCGTTGTGGATTCCTACACGGCTGTACGTTCGCAAAGTCAGCTATACACTAATTCATAAAACTACCAATACCTTTGCTCTTCCTTGGTGTATAAGGCCAATATATTCGAGCATGGTGCAGAGAACAAAGAAGAAAGATGTCATCAGATACACATCAATGGCCTTCACGTAGGAAACTCTTGGCAAGGAGAAATTGACGGCGCCCCAGATAGTTGATATGGTGAGAAGTGTTGTAATGCACAGACCTACACGAGCGGGTGTCGCGCGACTATCAATGAACAGCGACATCCAAGCTACAAATACCACCGCAATGCAAGGTATATAGATTTGAATCAGGTAAAAACCCATTCTCCGTTTAAATGTGAATGTCGCTTGCAGAACTGAATACTCTCCTAGGAGATAGGAAAATGAAATTAAGGTTAGTCAAAAGAGAACTGATCGATGTAATCAGAGGCAGCCTGGCCGAGCGGTTCGGAGGGCCGGGCTTGTAGTCGGAGGTCCCGAGGTCAAGTTTCGCGTTGACGAGTAGCTAGATTTGTTCTCGGTACAGTTGAACCCCTTTCTACCATGTGTCTTCGGACACCAGCTTAATGCGAACACTGGTACATATGACGGAAAGTTTTGTTTGTCCCAACAAAAAAGAAGGTCACATTTTCTCTAAAATTAACCTGCTCAATACGGACACCCGGTTAATACGGACACTATTGCATGCGCCGTCGGTGTCCGTATTAACCAGTTTCCAGTATAGTGCCGAGTTTAATTCCTTGAACAGGCTTGTAACATAGCCAACTGGTTCGTCTTCTACCAGCTGGGATTCTAATCATGTTGTTTCATTGAAATTATTTGATTATTTGTTGATTATCTCTGAAAATCCCCACAAGGAGAGAAGATAATTAAAGTATCATATTAATTAATTAATTAATTAATTAATTTATTATTATTATCTTTGATATTTTATTATTGTTATAATGTAGAAACTTCTACTCACCTGCGACATACTGGACTCTTTGTACTTCAGTGGTCATATCCTTCATGAAAAACTGCGCCATTTCTTTGTCTAGTACCATGACCGATGGTGTCTTCCAGTTGTAAATCAGATGTTGGGTGGGGTATGCGTCTAAAAAGAAACACGTTTAAGTTACCTTAACAGCAACGAGGCTGCCTTTGTTATGTTTTTTTGAAGTATTTTTTCTAGTCAACACCCTTGAGATAAGCGTCATCGATAGTGCAAGGGGATGTACCCAACAGACAGCAGAGCCATGGTCTACGGCCACCCGCTTACCACTTAATACGACTACCTGTATATAATAAAAAGTTTCGTTTATTTAGACGAAAAGCTTATATTTTTTCTCTAAAATTTACATGCTTAATTCGGACATCGGTTAGTACGGAAAACAGACAATTTCTTGTGTCCCGAATCACAAACTCCCATATATCGTCAACCCCGCCCCGGTTTGCGGACACTGTTTTTCAACGCACGTTCTATATGATTGAATATCTTTGCAAAGAACCTAACCGAAACGGCAAATGATGATTTGCTGCCCTTGACTGTCTATTTTGTCACAATCATGTGCTGTAGACATTGTACCCTGTATAAATATTGACAGATTTTCTTTTTATATTGTTTGATTTTGATGAGTCCGCCCATCTTTCTTAATGTGTTTGACTATTTGGTAGTGCCAGCCTTTATTGAAGTTATCCGCCTCCTGCTACTCAATTTTCGCTTCCTTAGCTTTTTGCTGCAGTCATTGTTCCTACTCTTTCTTTCTTTGCCTTCTTTAGTCTTCAATAAATCACGTGCATGTCCGTGACGAATTTTCTGACAGCCCACTTAATTTGGACACCGGGATTATACGGACACCATGTCATGTCCCTTTGGTGTCCCTATTAACCAGGTTCCACCTTACTTCCCTCAAAAACAAGCAAGCTGCCTATAAAATGTTAGCGAAAGGAAGAAAATGAAACAACAAAATGTGCGGTTACCGACCTGTTCAGACGTTCCTCTTCAGGAAACGTCTTTTTGTTGACGCATTTGTCGGTAAGAAGTTGATAAGCTGCCCAAGAGGAGACGTACAAAACCGAGTATAACCAAATGTAAAATCAAAAGGCAGTTAGTTTTGTTACTTACAGCTAACAATGTTGAGTGTACATTTTTGTTCATCTAAAGGAAAAGTACGAAAATCCATGTGACACTTGGCTTGAACAGTTGCTCTGTGATATAAATTAAACTCTGCCTTAGTAATATAATAATAATTTATTACCTATTAGGCACAAAATAGCATTCAAATATATGATTTAATGCGCACAAGTACTTGTGATTATGTTAAATCACGGTAGCCTGCTTCTTTAATCTCAAGTTATTATTATATAAGTACCCGAGTGTGAACGCTAATCTTTAACAAAGGGTTATTGTAGTTAGTATAGATTTTCTTCACTCAGACACCCCGCGTTCAGTCATTTTAAGTTACATCTATACACAAGACATAAAACATAAGCCCCGAGGGGGGGGGGAATCCCTAGAATGGCCTCTAAGGGGAGGCCCCCGGAAAGGGTAGGAATTTTAATTGAATAATATAAAAGGGTAGAGAAATCTGTCATTTCGTTCTGTAAAAACCCAAAAGGGCCATCAGAAGGATTTTATGGCCAGATGGCTGTGAGAAAGTCGAGAAAAGCCCTCTTCTGATCGCAAAATAAACTTGTTTCCGCCACTAAGACATTCTCGCTTAAACCTGTAGTGGAATGACTACGGCTATTACGTTTTCCCTCCAAAATGACGCTGGTTCACGAGCGCGCACTACTTAGACCTCACCTTAGATAAAGGTCTAATAAATTTCACACACCAACCTTGTTCCCCAGTCTACCTGACCGTCGGCTGAGATATCGATCTTGTGATTGGTTGTCAGCACATTATGCATGTATGACTTGGTGGCGTCTACAAACACCGTGTCTGGGACCCAGATATAATCCGCAGGGTGTTTAGTTCCCATGGTAAGAGTTATCTTGGAAGTCAAGTTATGGAAAAGTCTTTGGTCTTTCCAGTGCTGCCGAAAAAACATGTCCAGTCCGAATTCCTAAAAAAGTATTTAAAAATACACTGATGTAACAGGCCTAATTGATAATATTACCCGGCTCGAACCATCAGCTTTGTTGGAATTGCTATGATACATATAGCATGAAATTAGAATTGATATGCTTATTCGTGAATAAGCCTCATAACCATAAAATTAAAGAAAATTGGGGTTCAGCCCGAAGTGTTTAAAATGTATTACCATATCCACTTCCTTGATGCTGAAAAACGATGCAACCGAAATACCAACTAGGATTTCAACTGGATTTCCTTCAGAAAGAAAAAAAAAAGAAAAATGAAAATGATCGAAATAAATTTTACGTATTACAATAGACTTTGTAGAGTAATGTAGACTTAAATTTTGTTATGTTCAAAAGGGGGCCAGCTGTAGCATGCACATTCACATTCTAAGTGACTGATTTGTTTTATAAATATCAGTTTTATGGCTACCCAAAGCGCACATTGTTGTTGGGAACAGCTTCTTGGTTTATTCGTGAAATTTCTTCGTTTGGTACAGTAGCAAATCGGTAAGCCATTCTGCTAGTAACTTACGCGAGTTTGGCTTCGCTCTGAGGTGAATAGCACTGGACTTTCCGAGTTTGAGCAGCCAACCAGAGCGCGCGAAAAACGCTATCCGCTGTTTTAGCATATACAAATATCTTTTATTCATTAAACTGTTATTTTTCATATTTTTTTTTTATCTAGCCGGATTTATAAAAAAATCGCACCAGCTGACCAGTCTTGGCCAGCCAGCTTAACTTGACATTAATCAATCAAGAGGCCAATAAACAAATTGATGTAAAGAAACTCAGCTTTTACCCATAAGCCTTCTAGCATGAGTCTCCTCTTGACTCCTAATTAGCAAAGAAATATTTATGTCTATTACAAAGACACTCCAAACTTGCTCATCTCTAGCTTAAGGTTCTATATCTGAATGACTCCCCTAAGACATAAGCTTCCCCTAAAAAGAGAATTTTAATTCTCTTTTAAAAAAGCCTCTCCCATTCCCTTGCCCCCATCACGACTTGTCACAGTCTCCCCTCCTCTGAAAATTATCACTGTTTATTAAGCCACACACAAATAAGAAAAAAGTATAAACAGGTTTAATAACCGACTAACAATACCGGAGTAGTTTGGCCTAATTCGAGGATCAGACCCACGAAGAAGATCTTGCAGTCCCTCGCTTAACTTCTGATCTGCTAAAATTTCTGATCTGTTGAAATGCAACAGGACAACAAGATTACCGTCAATGATAAATAAGTTTATTTAAGGCCGTGGACTCAGTCGTTGAGATCGAGAGTGTTCTTCAAGACCCACCCTCTTTGCAGTGTCCCTTTACGTTACCCATAGTTTGGTTCAGTGTAATGCGTTTGTGAAAGTCCTTAAAACCTACCACACTCAAGCACTAATAATTATATTGGCACGATTGCTTTTTCGTCCATAATACGCAAATCAAAGACAGCCTTTGATTTTAGATTCCACGCCATGGATTCAGGATTCCAGGCACTATACTTTAGATACTTTGTTGATTCCAGTCTTTGTAGGATTTCGGATTCCTTGAACCGTAGTCCGGATTCCAAAGCTCAAGATTCCAATTTCACATGCAAAAATTTCACAGCAGTATCTGTGGATGGCCAGAATGAGTTTTTTATGAGTTTAGAAACTGATCTTAAATTAGCGTGAACACACAGTCAAAGGCTTAAAGCAATCAAATACTCCTACTTTTCTCGGATTAAATGAGAAAATGAGTTTTTTTTCAGCTCAGTTTTGTGAGTGAACGTTGGGCGTTGTTTGCGTAGGAATTATGAAATTTTATTTTGTTTGTTATTTCTCGTGAGATGCTTCTTCGTTGAGCACTCCTTGATTGAACATTTTTACGACGTAAAATTAACGACTTAATAGCGACATAATAACGCGTTTAAAACTTACCTATGGCAAATACAGCACTGAGAACCAATTAAGATTCCAAGAACTAATCTCATTGCACAAGCAAGAGGGGTTTTTCTGAAGTTAACAGCTGCACGAGTAATGTTTCTCATTTTCCGGCCGTTATGTTTCTGGAAGAGAGAGTCAAATTGTGTACAACACGCAAAGACTGAAATAATTACAAAACCACTGCTTACAATCTGCTGCCCATAGCTCCGGGCATCAATTAAGTTGGATCTTCCGGAAAAAAAGCTGGTCAGAAATGTTTCCCTTTGAAACCGAAAATTATTATTTTCATAGCTAGGAATGCACTTAATTTTAGCAGATGGTTGAGCTACTGAGTCCACAAAGATACCAGCCATCTGTTTAATCATAGGTTCACAATACAAGACTTAATTGCTCAAAGGAGCGGGCTGGTAAGTTTGCGCGCAAAAGACTGCATCAAATCAACTTCCCAAAATGCGGTAAGGGAGCATTGCGCAGAAATGTAGAGATGATATCCCTCGCTCCGGTGCCAACGCAGTACAAGTTACCTGTAGGTAGGACATTTTAGTATTCCAAAACCCACTAATTAACTTTGTTGAAAATTAAAATTACCGCAGCACTTTGGCTATTAGTAAACACCGAAAGCACTTATAAAGGACATCAATATATAATCGAACAAATGTAATTTTTGTCTTTTTCTGGATGGCATGGAATACATTATTGGTGTTAGCAAGTCTTACAACAAAAGTGTTACAGCAGTAAGGCTCGAGAATTTCATGTTAAGAAATCTTCCATTTTGATGCACTATGTACCTTCTGGCTTCTTCACATCCATGGCATTTTCTCCCTTAATACACTAAGCTAAAAAAAATTACCACAGCTATTTTTGTCGACTTTTTTTAAGAACCAAATTGTAAAAGTGAAGGTCACTGGAGTCAATATTCCAGCCACACTCCTCTTTACACTGTTCGTTTGTAAGGACATAATAGGTCTTTGCTCCTTCCTGCGTCTGCAGAACCGCGCTTATTTCCTTGTAAACTAACTATGAGTGCAGAGAGATAGCAGCGAGAGTTTTAATTCTCTTTGATGATCCCTGCTCTGTATAGAATTTTGTTAGCAGAATAAGAATTACTTTAATTCGTTGTTGTCAGAAACTTACTTCTTTAGATCCCTTGATTGTACACGACCTGATTTTAAAAGCTTCATTTCTCGGGGGAAAAAATCAAAAATGAAATTACATGCCAGTGACCAAAGATGAAATTGGCCTCATTTATCGTTCTTTAATACACCAGCTTGGGGCTGCGTGGCCATGTCGGCGGTTTGAGATGACTTTGATTTCAAAATTGGCACCAGATCTTGGGTAAATTAGAACGACTTCTAATGATTTGATTTGGCTAATCTTTTACTTATTGATCTGTATCAGAATATTCAGCAGAAACCATTTACCTTTGCGTGCTTATTGTTTTTGATGGAGAAGCAAGGATAACCTTATAAAACTGTTACAAAGCAAGTGGGAAGTTATACCACAACTTTCATCTCATAGGTTCAATTTCAATTTGAACAGAAAAATTACATCAAAAGACACTACAGATGTTTTGCCTAATGTAATTTTGAGTTCCCGGAGTCTTAATTCTAAGACTATCAGTACAAATGATTAATCAAATAATCAAATCGTCAAATCAAGTCTGAGTCTGATGTGAGTTGGTAATGCCCAGTAAGTGGATTATACATAGCTCTAGAAATCGAATTAAGGGTAGATCATATTAGGTGTATATATCTTATTTAATTTTTGAGGTAAAGGTATTTTTTAAGATAGCCTAAGATAAAAGCCTCAGAAAATCGTGACTAGATTTACATAAATGATTTACGATATTGCCAGAATTCTCACTTTTTTTATGGTAGGAGGTCGCTTAAAAGTGCTGTTGGATGAGCTTGGTTGAGAAAGACTTCAAGAAACTTCTAGGTGGAAACAACTTGCTGTCTGCATGTACAAGATGCACAATAATCTTTTCCCATCATACTTGAAGCAGATCTTTACCGATACAGCAAATGTTCTTGCTTATAACCATAGAAACTCAGCGTTAAATTACTACATTCCTAGACCTCGAGTGCCTTGCTCGAGTCGGAATGGCTCTGCTCTGAGTCAATAGCCCATGAGGGCGAAGGGAATAATTGTTTTAGTAAAATCCAACTAGTTGGTCAAAAATATCGAGAATAAAAAAAAAGCTAGTTAAAGACAGACTTTATTCCTTTTTTGCCGCCAAAAAGCTGGCGTTTTTCTCTACTAGTGGGCTATAACATATAGCCTAGTAGTAGCTCAACCAATCAGAACGCAGCATTGATAACAGACCACTAGTTGGATTTTAGTAAATGTCTTTTATATATTTTATTGTTGTAGAATATTATATGTCATAGATCGTAGATACGTCGATAGTTAGAACGATTCCTTGGAAAACCACTTTTATTCTAGTTCTTTAGTCGTCTGAGAGCAAATATTTTCGCTCTGAAGTCACCGATGTCACGGGTATTGTCAAATAGCTTTAAATAAATCCGTAAAAGTGTTAGTTTTTCGGTACCAAAACGTGGGGGAGCTCTGCCCCCCACATTTTTGTTTGGGGGGCTACGGACCCCCTTGCCCTTCCTGCTCTGCCGCCCATGTGGTTTCTTCTTTCCTATGCTATGTGGTCCTCGGGCCTATTTGTGGCCATTTTTTGGATTTTATTGGGAGCGGTTTGTTCGCTCTATAATCCTTTCAAATCAACACATTTTGCGAGAACAAAACTACTTATGCGGGGCAAAACTGGTGGGAAGAGCAACATAAGGGTCGATAAATATAAACAGCTGCATAGGCTTAATTGTTGAGTGGGTTTTTAAGGGGGAGGGGGGGGGGGAGTCTAAGCTTTCTAGTTCATTTTGTTAATATTACTGAATTTGTTCCGTAAACCGTGAGAAACTTAACCTTAGCAAAGAAAGTGACAAAATCACAGCTTCCCAAGCCAACAAAAATGAACTTGGAAAACTAACAAATTTTTAAAACCCACAATTTTCATCCCTTTGATTCAATCTTCTTCACACAATTTGGTGGCCGTTCCTATTGTTTGAATTTTGATAAATTTCGTGACACAGCTCATTTAATGACCATCTTTTTGTGTGTCCGGTGAAACCCTCTGATCTGCGCACGCCGAGAGATTTTACCGAATACTAGATCACGTCATGGTGTTTTGTAAATAGAAAAACAGATTGGAAACCTAATAATGAACATGATATAGCAGTTGGTGCATCCGGTGTAATAATCTTTTTCATGATAATTGCGTTTACCCCTAGGATCAGGACATGCTCTGATTGGATAGCTGGACGACCGAACATATCGTTTAATTATTTACAAAAAATGGTTAGCCAAAACTCATCTCTGATTCCGTGTTCTGTTAAGACTTTCCTTTAGCATTATTTTGATCTTACTACGATGGCAAAAAAACTAAGGATAATCAAATAGCATATACATATTTTATTTCATTTGCGACTACAGGTGTTTCAAGCGAAACTCAATTCAGGATGTGGTTGTTTACACAACAAAGTATTTCAACCCTACAAAAAAGTCTACGGAAAGTTATTTGTCGCAGAAACAGTTCCAAAGCTATTGTATAGGTTCTTCTCACCTTGGAGAGTGAATCGCAGTCGGGTTTTTTGTTAACTTAGCAAAAGATGCGATTGAAA
Organism: Porites lutea; assembly: GCF_958299795.1. Taxonomy (NCBI): domain Eukaryota; kingdom Metazoa; phylum Cnidaria; class Anthozoa; order Scleractinia; family Poritidae; genus Porites; species Porites lutea. Next base: position 48,116,312 of record NC_133203.1, read on the forward strand.
GTTGTTCAATACATGGTTTGCCCGTTAATTTAAGGTTGAATGGTCCTGAACCGGGACTTCACACTGTCTGTGTTATGTAAACAATTCAAACACAGTTAACATCTGCCAACTAAAAATCAATGAGTTGTTTAAAAATGAATTTTGTTTTGAAAAATTAGACTTGACAATTTTTAAATGTTTTAAATAACTGAATATTCAAAAAATAACTGGATAAAAATATTTTAAATACCTTGCCAAGGCGCTTTAACATCAACATGAGTTTGATGACCTCGCGATTTCAGTTTGTTTGTCCGTTTTTCTAATTTCTATCTGCAGATCATTGTGAAGGTTACATGAAACACACATATCACTTTTTCGAGTTTTCCTCTTCTCTATATTTTGTCGTAAATCGGGACATTATTGTCTTTACCCAACCCTTTCCATAACTGTCCCTGGAAATAAGACTTAACTTAACTAAACCGTCACTTCGTAAGTTAGGATTAGTTGCTGTTCGACTGGAACACTAACTTACCTCAGTGGAATGTGAATGTTTGTAGCTTTCTCTGCCAAAATTCTACTTGCATCTCTGAAACAGGTTGACTTTGTGGATTTAGCAGTTCAGCTGTTGGACTGAAGACTGTCTAAACTCTGAATTATACACAAGTCAATTAGTTGCCACTTTTGCATGACTCATAATACGCCTTGTTTTCCCTCCAAAATTTTGCATAAGCATTGTTTTCAATTTTCAATACCAGCTGAGGAAATTATTAGGCTATTTCTTGGCTTCTCCAAGCCTCAGTTTCAGAGCGAGGCTTAGTGCAGAAGCGATTGATATTTGATTCTCTATTCTCATGCAAATCTAAAACTCATTATCACGTGAAAGGTGCACTTAGCCTCGTTATGAAAGTGAGTGTTTTTGGAACTCAGAAATGGCCTATTGGAAGCAACGGGTATACAAAGTTTGGCAAAGTGGGGGGGGGGGGGGGGGGGGTTAAAAGCTGCTCATATACGCCCGGCCGGTCTTTCATACAAAAGAAAATTTCGTGACAGAGGAAATCCGTTCTTCTCTCTTACCTGCCAGTCGATGACTAAACCTTTTTATTGATCATCTCTTTTTACTTATCTCTTGATTGGGGGAAAAACTAATTTGGACTGAGCTAGCAAAATGAGTTTCTCTCTGAGCCTGAATAGCACCTTCAGACGCGGGTTTTTAGCCTCAGTTCCAGGACATGAATGCTGATGGGAAAAAAAGCGCGGGGACTAGGGAAAGAGGAGCGGTCCAGATCACGCGCTTCTTATTTTCTCTTGGCTTGTTTTCTCGACATCCCAACTATCTTAGAGCCTATTACAGGATACAGGGTCGTTGATAAGCGTTACAAAAAATTCACGGATTTTATAACACTCGTAAGTGTCTGTTTATTTGCTCGTGACTTTACTTTGTACATTTCAGGTAGAACTTAGGGTTCCTTGCACCTATGTCTGAAGTACACTATACATTTTCTGACCTAATGCTTTCTATGTTATTTTTATCATGTAATACTCTCTTTTGTTCATGCAGGTTGGAGTGATTAACATAATTAAGATTTTACGTTCACAATTTTCATCACTCTTTCCAATAAAATGATAAGAAAAAACACTAATATCCATTCGATCGTGGCTGTAAACATGTTGATCTGATTTTAACCTTTCATCCAAGCCATTATCATTTGTTGTTGAAATCGATATCCTTGTCCTCATCAGTCTCTGATGGCAAAAAGTTTCTTCTCCAAAGCTCCTTTGGACTGTTCCTCAGTGCTCGTCCCCACAGACCAGGCCGAAGTTGCCGACTCCAGTTTTCTGATGGATCATCTCTAGTGTTCCTACCCCAAAGTCCCGGATACGAACCTTCAATTCCGCGCCCCCACAGACCCGGACGGTTGTTTCTTAAGCCCCGCTCCCAAGGACCGGTCAGCGCTCTCATGCTTTTGTCTTCAAAGTCTTCATGGTCATTAATTCCTCTTCCCCAGAGACCTGGAGGCTTGTTTTGGGGTAGGAAGATGTCGTTTTCGTGTTCTTCTCTCAAGTTCTTTTCGTCTTCACCTGATCGTTCCCAAAGACGTGGGGTTCTGTTTTTTAAACCCCTCCCCCAAAGACCCGGAATACGGTTGTTTATCTTGCGTTCATCATCTGAATCTTCCTCCTCTTCCTCGACTGTAGCTTGTCTTCCCCACAGACCAGGAGGTTGGTTTCTCAAGCTTCGTCCCCATAAACCAGGCGGCTGCGCTTTCCGTCCCATGAATGACCTTTGTTTTATTTCCGCCAAATCAGCTGAGGTCACCATGTCTTCCCCTCGGTTAATGCCTGACGCTGAGTCCCGCTGCAGATTGTTTGAAGAGTCCGTTTTTGTTTCGTCGTCTCGTTTTTCTTGTGCGTTGTAGGATAGCCCACCAGTTTTCTCATCATTTTTAGCTTCCAGTTGCAGAGCACAAGATGTGGACAAGAACAAAACAAGCACGGACAGGAAGATTGCTTTTAAGGAAGACATCCTGTGAGAAAAGAACATCAGATAGTTAGTATCTTTATTGTTACAATAATTCCTTGCGGAGCCAGGCGCAAAGCGAGGTTTATAATCTCGTCGGGCGCGAACGCGTCCACCGCGCGTGACTTCCATGAGGATCGCAAGGCAAGCGTGATCGTCTCTATAGAGGGTTTTCACTCACGTGGCCAGCATCTATGCAAATTTATTGGAACAAAAGAAATCGTTTACATAAGAAAGGATTTTTCAACTCCCATTGGATTGGTTTGGTACACCAACATGGCCGCAATTTCATTGTTTTGGAACACTAATATGACCGCCATGACGTCATGTCAAACCGCTCCACAAATCTATCGAGTTTGGCCGGTGTCTGCCTTGACGTCATCGCATTGTCGGTTTCCAGGCAGCCGATAGGCTTGCTTTGTGAAGAGTGTCGTCTTGCTTTAGCTGCTCGAGAAGTCACCAATGGTGCCTAACCCTAACCCAAAACAATACTGAAACGGTTGAAAGAATGACATGTCATTGTTTTCTACGACCAATCAGGTGCCACGTTACGAGGAGCTCCTACACATGTAGTTTTAGGAGTCGATAAGAGGTTTTTGCGAAGAGTACTTTTAAGAGAAAATGGAAGCGATTTAGATTATTAGCCTTAAGATATAAGCGAAAATCGAGAGATAACAAAACACGTTTTGCTCGCTTACGAGTTTCGAGCTAGTGTAGTACCGCCAGAGAATACGCAATGTTGTGCAATGTTGGGCATCTTTTCTTTAAATGCGATGACATGCTTTTAAGTTCGGCTTTTTACCGTAGCTTTGAAATCGTGTTTAATGGGGCTCGATCACCTTAAGCAGGGCTTGTGGTGGATGTTCTAGGAGAAAGGGCTTAGATAAAATATTAGCATCTTATTCACGTTCTGTTCTTACGTGGCCCAGTGGTAACGGTGTGGCGCGGCGCGTAGGTGGTTCTGAGTTCGATTCCGGACGGAAGACCCTCTTTTTCTTTTTCTCTTTTTTTTTTCCTTTTCGTTTAGTATTTTCTTAGCTATTGTAGCTTTGTTTTGTTTCTCTAGATAGCGTTAGTTTTTCCATTTATAAATTTTCTTCCCAGTTGCCTTATTTCTCTTTCTTCCTACTTCTTTACGTTCCCCCGATCAAAGTGCTCCGCGAAGTTTTGCGATTCACGTATTTCTAGTAATAATAATAATAACAACAATTATAATTAATAATGATTATGATGATGATAATAATAATAATAATAATAATAATAATAATAATAACATTTATTATTTATATTGCGCATATTCTATAAAAATAATCACATGTGCATCACTATCTTGCAAAAAAACCCAATATAAAAATAACTGATAATGATTCATCACAATCATATACGATCACATGCTAAAAACATCTAAAACAAATATGTTCATCATTAGTGTGAGCTTACGAAATCGGGTGGCGGAAAGAAGAGTACGGCAAAACGTTCATGTGTGACAAACGTGACAGAGCTATTACTTGAGTGTTTTGTTGCGATCTTTAGTTAACATTACTGTCTTCTGGTTTCTTACAGACTGAAACATTTGTTTAAAGGAAGGTGAATTTTTGCAGAAAATCTCTTCAAACATAATTATTATTAAGCTTATCACACAAGGTTTTGCCGTCTTTTTTCCTCTGCCGTCCTCTTGTCGCCTAAGTTCACTATTATCATCATCATGACCACCACCAACACCACGAGTACTTCCCCCTCCCACAAGCACCAGTACAAACACCACCACCACCACCACCACCACCACCACCGCCATCCTCATCCTCATCCTCATCCTCATCATCATCATCATCATCATCATCATCATCATCATCATCACCATCATCATCATCTCCTCAGGATTTCCTTCAGAGTTCGGATCCCTCGCGTCGTTTATTATTCATGCATGTATAACAAGGCCTATATTGAAAGAATGAAAGATGGTAAATTTTAAGCTCAGTGAAACAAATGCGAAAACGAAATAATCAGCATGTCACGAGCGTGGGACAAAGAAACAAATCTGAATCTCCGACAGGATTCGAACCTATGAAGGTGACCTCCCAAACATCGGGCGGGCGTTCTATCCACTTGAGCTACGGAGAACTCATGGAGAGCGAGGCCATAAACTAGTTTATTTATCTTTTCATGTTGCTCGCAGAAGGCACTGAAATCTTGGAATGAACATGTTTGAAATTCTCCTCTTAGTACTGCTTTTCTGCTATTTATTAGGACACTGAAGTCTGTTCCAGGAGCTCAGATAAAAGAGGTGGGGATAGAGAAAGAAGCAGGAAAAACATTTCGTCCATTTCGCACAACTCACTACTATCTAAACGCGTGAAGCAATTTCAAATTAGGCACCATTAAAATTCAATGTCTTCTTTTACGACTCAAACGTTTCAGAATCAATAGCTATCGTTAATTTGGAACGTTTCGTCGCCATTCATCATTCTTCAAGTTATCTCTTTTGCTTTCCTCGCTGAAGACTACAAACTTATTTTCGTTGGAGTTGAATCAAAGGTTATTAAAGTAGGACTTGCAGTTAAAAAGGAAGAAATTTTCATTACTTATTTAACTAGGGTATCTAAAAGATAGTAATGCTGCAGCACATTCTGTTGATACTGGCATTAGTTAGGCAGTGGGACTTAAAAGAATCGAAAATGACATTGAATGTTCTATTTACATGTTGGAAAGTACTAGAAAAATTACTATCAGTCTATAGAAAGAACTCGTGGGAACGTTGTTTAGAAAATGGTCAAGTGGTTATCAACTCTGGTTTTACCACAGTAAATTGTAGGAAATGATAGAAATTAAGATTGTTGATCCATATATTTAATAGAAAAGATGGTACGGTGTACTATCTTTTCTCTGGAAACACGATACTTTTCTTGCTGTTTATTGCACTTTATTATGTAACAGCAACAGTTATTTAGCTATATATTTATAGAAAACAGCAACACAAAAAACGGAAAAAAAAAAGAAAGAAGGAAAAAAAGACCTTGGTAGGACTCGAACCCGGCAGCATCGGCTCGACGCGACTACACCTAACCACTACACCACAGAAACTAATTACGTAATTTTGGGAAAAGTCTTTAATTTAATGCCTTTTCCATGAAACTTCCGCCGGCAAGATGATCGCCAGCCGGGTTAATCGAGCTATTAACAGTAAAAAAACAATGTAAATGCATATTCCATGGCAATGAATGAATGAAAGAACATAATTATGCTTTTCAAAACGCCGATACAAGTCCTCGTCTGCAACGTAGGACACAAAACATATGTTTTGTTATCTCGATTTCCGCTGTTATTTTGAAGCGAATGGTCACAATCACATCCATTTTCGGCTCATACAGGTTCTCAAGAACAGCATGGCATGACATTCTCTCACTTTCACATCACCTTCTAGCAAGCTGGAATTTGTATATCCCCCGTGTTACGGAGTCGAAGAGCAAATGCTCATCTTCTAATCAGGTTTAACACCTGGACGAGTCAAATGCTCTTGAATTGAAATCCAATCCCCTAGTTCACCATCGTACTCATCTGAAAGACTCTTGCGTGTCTTAAATTTGGTAAGACCTCTAACCGTGCTGTAGAAAATTTGCTACAAAGAAAACTCTTGAGTCTGGGCAGCAAACGATGCGAACTTCTCCCTGTTTTATTTGAGTTGTTCGTGACGCAATGCACTCTGGTTAAATGCAATGCATTGTGGTAAAAAGTGTGGTTAAATGCAATGCATTGTGGTAAAAAGTGATGAATTCGAGAATTCGTCGCCCCTTATAAATTTCCCTTAAATCCTGATTATGTTGCTGCACGCTCCCTACGGTCGCTCATCAGCAACTATTTTGCTTGATCTTTCTATTTTTTTAAAGCTTAGCCCAAAGTATATTTTAAAGCCATATATTGGTACAAGGTTTCGGACTAAGATAGGACTCTAAACGACGCCCAAAAGATGTGTGAGCGTGTGAGCCTGAAATTACCTGAAAAGTCCAGACAAAAATTAAAATTGTGAAATGAATCAAGATGAGAAGATCCAATGATTACAGGAACTGTTCTGAATTCTGAATTTGAAAAAATAAAGAAGACCGCAAAACTTTGAATCAGATTCAATAAATTTTATGAAATATTTGTCTCTTAACAGATCGAAATCGTGTGTCAAGTTTCACTTTGTCGTTGCCTTTATTGGCCATTTTTAAGTTTCCACCTCTATTAAAGTCCTAGATCAATTTATTGCAACCTACCTAAGGGCATTTTCTTTTTGCACGGTGAACGACGGACAAATGGAATCTTTCTTTGAGTGAAGTTAGCATAATCACGGATATCATTTTGTCATGGAATAAACAATTTTAAAAAACAGACAAATTTCCGCAGTTGAAAATATTCAGTTAAGTTTGTCGACATGTATTTCCTCGATCAATTTCAATTTCATTAATGACTATCATTTTCGTTATGGGTTTTCTGGAGACAACGGTGATCTAATGAATTACTTTCAATTAGAATCTTTCAACGTCTTCTATGAATGTATTGAGCAATTTGCGGCCTCATTGATGTTTAAAAAGGGTTGTTTAGCAAATAAAATGATAGTCATCAATCTTGAGGTAAACTAATAGACCATCCATTTTAGCGTTTTATGAGTAAAACATAAACTAGGCTGTTAGTTCTGCAATACGACTGTGCGTAAAATTTACATTTATCGGCGATATAGTAAAAAAAACGAAACCGGAAAGGAAGCAAAGAAAACGAACGTTAAGGAGCTGAAAAATTAAATGAAAACTATTTGAATTTTTGCAGAGCAAAAAATAGATAAGATATCTAAGATGAGTGTTTGCATGAAAGTGAATTACTCGCTGAGCTTTTTGCTGGAAAAAAAAGCAGTCACATTTTTGTCACGTCCAGCCGAGTTGAAGAATTTGCAAAAACCAGTCTTGCAGAGGACGGCCACCAAGGCAGTACAAATGAAAATTTCAGGTTAAAAAAAGAAGAAACGAATGGGACGTCGAGACTTCATTGTCTTGTAACTTAGACTAAGAGCTTCCTTGCTCAAATTAACTAAATGTTAGCTACTTAAGAGCCATGAACCATAGAAAGTGCTGGACTGAAAAAAGGCTGCCACACCCTCTAAACAAAAATTAAGGTGTCATTTTCAACAGCGAAGATATGATCAACTTACGTTTTGGTAGAAAACTTTACGATGCAGGAAAATAATGACATACAAAACAACGTACCCTCTCAGGAATCTTCCACCATTCGGTTTATTGACTTCTCTAAAGTTAAAAGATCATGGCATTCTTATTTAAGTTCCGTACGCAGTGGCGAGCGGAAATGGGCCCTATATCGCATACTTAAACTGTTTCTCGTTTATGAAAATAAACTGCGTTAATAACGACAACGTCAAATATGAAAATTGGCAAATGTTTCCAATCACCCATTAACAATCTCCCGCGGGGAGATGAGAGGATGAAATCAAGGAACGTTTATATAATTGGCTTGACAATATTTAAGCACCTGTTCCAGATGGCAAGAGAATAACACTTAAATTTATTTGTCAAACATCGTGGACTTAACCAACGAGGGCATTAAAACGTGAAATTGAAAACAACGCGTATTCTTAAATATTTGGAATACTTTCAAGTTGTGGCGCGTCACTGGTTTGATTAAGTTTTTATGTTGGTGGGAGGCTCACGCCAATTCGCCCCTTCACAAGGAAGCTTGATGTTTATTTTTTTAATCTAAGAAATATAGTTTTTAATTTATGGTCAACCCATATTTCCTGCCTTAATGGCCTACTCCAAAAATACAAAAACAGTTGGGAAAGTACTGGCAAAATCTAATTTCTTCTAAGTTCAAGACTAGGTTCTGTTCTTTGAATGCTTTACATCAGGCCGAAGTATCTAGGAATTTCGAAGGAAAATGAGTTTACCTCCAGAAAAACTCGTTAACATACAAGGACCATTTTCTATATTGTATTGACTAGGACAAAAAGTGTCTTGATGCGGCTATATTACCTACATGGCGAAAAAAAAAAATAAATAAATAGAACGTGTTGGAAATTAATTCCAATATGCTCTTCGGGGAACAAAAACGAAATCATTTATCCACGCGTTACATTTTACAACAAGTCTACAAACTCATCCATGAAATTAAGAAATAAAATAAATGTAGGTAATGAAAAGAAAAGTAACGTGAAAAGAAATGGCGAGGTTTACTTCCTTGAGTTTCCATTAAAAATAGTTATTTCATTCCGGGTTCTAACAATAAATATTTATTGAATAATTTGATAACATGTTCTATATTCTTCTTAAGCGATGCCGACAAAATATTCAGTCATACTCATTTTGTTCTTTCTTCCTCAATCTGTTATCTTAACAATTCTGGAACTAACCGTTTTCGCAGCTCAAGGTACAGTATAGTGCGTGATGACCAACATGTACCCGCATAAATAAATTCCCTTTTTTACAACAGAAGCTTGCTAAAGGACAGTATTACTTATGAATCAACCTCTTTAACAAATGGAAAGAAAAGGAAGGCGGATTTTAAGAAAAAAAAAAAAACAAAACACAATCCACGTACATAGAAAATGTAGCCATCGGCTGCGTAGATCAGAATTGCAGTACAGACATTTCAACCTTACGTACGTAAACGTTTGCTCCTACTACTATGTTTTTGTATTGTTCTGTCTACCCCATAAATCCAGCAAGGGTAAAAAATGTGTGTTTTTAAGTATCTGAATAAGGACGTTTCATTAAAGGTTTTTTTTTTTTTTTAATGAAACCAGCTTATTGAGTTTCATATTTCAAACATGGTAACAAGTATCTTCCCGCCTATCTCCTGGTTTAATAACCGATTGAAGTTTATTCTGTGGGTATGTTTAGTTTTTAACTGAAAACAAAGTATAGAAACTTCCATTTTCATCGTTTATATAAAGCAGCTAGAAGATTGGCTTATATTCTAGGGGCTTTTAGAGCCACGGCAAAACACTAAGCTCACAGAAATAATTAAACTTCCAGGGTCTCAAACAAGCAGTCTACGTAACATGTTCCTTTCTATTTCTCGAAAAAAGAAAACACGCCACCAAATTTTTTTATTTTTATTTTTTTTAAGTGGTACATTGTAACCTCCTTCAATGCCATTTTTTTTTTTCAGGAAAATTTCACAGGTTCTTTTTTACACTTGTTTAACTTTAAGTTCTTGGCCGTTCTTTCCGGAATGGATCCCGTATCAAAGTATCATTTGTTGAAGAAAGATCTTATCGTTCAGATGAATCCTTTTTATTCTGACGTTCGTCTTTCACTGACCATGCACTCTGAGATTAAGAATCACGTTCGCGAGAATACGGCAAACGGCACTTTTAAGTTAACAATGAGCAGATACAGGAATAGTTCTTACGGATAAAAATGGCGTAAACTGCATATTTTCGAGCAGACAACAGTAAACAACAAGTAATATAAAAGGAAAACTTTATCACGTGATACAAATTGACGTTTTCCTTTTCTCACATTAAAGGTCAAATGAACCAAAAAATTGACATATTTCTTTTGTCGCTTTACCTTCACCAAACACTAAAAAGAACCATCCTAAGTGAGATTTGGGTAAAGATTTTTCTTCCCAAGCCTTTATAGAGAGATAAAAGATCAAAATCCGAGCATTTCCGAAGACTTCACGAAAACGTTTCTGAAATGGCCGCGTGATAGACTGGAGACTATGACGTCAATGTTGGTCTTTCAGGGCGGAAAAACGTTCTGCCCAAGCTTCCGCGCATCCCTTATCGCTTGCGTTTATCGCTTGCGTTTGTTTGTCTCGTTCTGTGAGATTTCTGACTGAGACTGAATGAAATACACGAGGTGCGAACGTTTGCTCCTTTTAAAGGCTTTTTTTTTGTTTTTGTTGTTGTTTTTTTTCGTCACTTGAAAATTACTTTAGATTCAGAACAACCAATGTTAGAGTAAAAACAGATCATTCCGTCAGTCTGAGGTGGAATAAAACGTTTTGAACATTTTCAAACAGGTTTGTATTTTTCTGATAATTGTACATTCGATTTGTGAGTTGATTTTGTGTCCAGTGCTTCGCCTTCTTTGGCCGGGTTGAATTAAAACCTGCTTGTATTTTGTTATTAGTTGTTATGGTTACTTTTTTTACATGCCCAGATTTATTTACCTTTGCAGAACCAGCTTTATCCTTGTCTTCAGTCAAAGAACAGTAATGGCTAACGCATGCGAGTGAACAACCTTGTGCGCTTTTAAGCTTTTAAAACTTAGTAGTTTTAAAAACTTTCTCGGAACTTTAGAAGGCCAGCAAGCTTACTCGAGAAGAAAAGACTACTTCGATCATTTTCTGTTTGCTCAAGAAATAATAGTCAGAGTTTTTTTCCTTTAGTGTTTTCAGTTTTAATTACGTAGTTTTGTTATCTTTCTGTACGCAAATTTTTCCTTCACTCGCTGTCATTTAGTAGCCCGGAGAACGACAACTGCCGGCAGTGACTCCAATACAATCGACTCTTTGCCCGTAAACAATTGCTGGAGCTGCATTTGACTGAAGCGAGCAAAACAAATCCTTACGTGCAGTTTTCTGTATTTTCTAATAATTCAGTTTGCTGAGTTTAATTTGCTTGAATGAAGACCCTCGCATGGACCAGTTATTAAAAGTAGCTAATCTAGCTGAGCAGTCGGAATCATGGCTTGGCTGCAAAACTTGCAACTGATCTTTTGCTTTTAAGACCTTTAGGTAGGTTGTTTCCGTACAGAAAAATTCACTTCTTCTTTGTCAGCAGGTATAAGAGCCTTAAGCCTTATGTTTTTTTAATGAAAATTTGTTGTTTTGCAACCTTATTGAAGCTTTTTTAGTTCACTTAAGCTGAATTTTGTGGATGATGGAATTGTTCTTTGCTTGTCACATCTCTTTGCCAGCTTGGCCAGTGGCGTCTATGGTCCTTAAAGTGACCTCAATCGGTAATTAAATCTTATACATAATTGGAAAGAAGTTCTTGCTATAATGTAACTTTAACTTTGTTTGAAGGAAATCTTACTTACGCGTAGGTTTCTAACAGGTGTTATGCATGTTCAACTTGACAACACAAAGCAAAATTAATCTGCGCGAAACGATCAAGTTTAAAAAAATTATGGTTGCTTTAAAAACCGATGTTGGGGAAGATTTACTAGATAATGATTAACTCTTTTTCTGCCCACATATCAACGCCAAAACTTCTACGTTGAGGATTTTATTTATATTTTAGTGATCTGCGAAGCTAGAAGTGTCCGATCGAGCGTAGGTTTTAAAATATCAGCTCGAGTGCGACAAAGTTCAGTGACTTCAAACACATTGTGGGCAAACTTGAATTTCTTTGGGCAGATTATTATACAAAATATTTTGTTTTTGTCTCCACGGTGGAGCTCCGGAAATTATATATCCAGGAACCTCCTTATATGAACACACTTTGTGAATGCATCTTGGAAAAAATCGGACTTACGCACGCACATTTCCAGTACAACTCTAGGAAATTAGTAAATGTCGTTAAAGTCCGTTTTACTATGATGTATTCTTCGAGAAAATTAAATAATAAGAAGGTTATAACCACAGCATGCAACTTTTGAAGACAAATTGCTTGTTCTTTCTAGGTTTATGGCCGCACAAAGCACTTCTGCGCCAAGTCGACTCGAAAAACTCTGTTTTGAATTTCCCGCTGTTTTTCACCTGACCAACATTGACGTCACAAGCTGTTTTTCCGACAATTTTTCCGACCGCTCTACGAAGATGAGGGCCAAAAAATAGCAATTTTTAATTGCGAATATCTCGGAAATACTTGCTTCAATTGAGCTGAAACTTCATAGTATGTGTATTTGGTTCATATTAAACACATTTCACTAGAATTGAACTAAAATAAAAAAGGTCGAAATTTTGGTTCATTTGACCTTTAAGCGTGCAACTCTTCAAAGTTTTAGCAACATTTTAGAAAGACGAATTTACTGCAAAAGACAGATTGTGTTTAAAAAAGAAATGCATTGTACCTTAAATTAATGACGTACCTGAAGACGGAATAGTGTTTGTCGAAAAAAAAAAAAAAAAAAAAAAAATAAAAAAAGAAACAGTTCTATTTCAGCCAGGAACCTATCACCTGATTTTAACCTTACAATTTGAGACATAGTCAAAATCATAATAAAATAAGGCTTAGCTAGCATTGAGAAAGAAGCTCAAATAAATGGGGAAAATAAAACGAAACACTGAGTTGCTTCATCATAAACAACTTTCTATTTTAAAAGTTCCAGCAAATGTGTGTTTTGTTTTCACGAGCCCCTTTCATTCATCCATGTTTTCTTTTTTTTTTTTTAAATAATTTCCAGGAAAAAGGCTATTTAATAATCAATAAAATGAGTTATTTCGTCGGCAAAATATCATTGCTTTTGTAACGCACGGTCAGGTCGACAAGCGAAAGAAAGAAAGCTCCAATCTTTTGTAAGTTAAACTTGTACTGGAAAAAGGATTATTAGTCACAATATCGTATAAACGTCCAAAGAGAGTCAAAGTCTAGTCTTATTATAATTAAGTTAACCCCGTTGTTATACCATTTTCATGTCATTTTATCATTAGTCCTCCGTATCACCCAAAAAGCAGAACGAAAATTATACAGAGACTCTCAAATCAAGTCAGCCGAGGTCGACTATCTCACTAACCTATTCCTTATCGTTCCGACCAGCTTTTCATAGCCTTTTTCCTCCCGCTGTGTAATTTTACATCGATGTGGAAGAAGAAACAATTGCCAATTCCAAGTTTATTCACTAACATTGAAGGGCGCTATTTACACATTCAGCTCTAACCGCAAATACATTTAGTATGGCAGAAGAATTTCGATTTGAAACAAAGCGTAAATTGTATTTGGCCGATTATTATAAAGTTCAAAGTTTTGAAAACAAATTAGAAACGTTTTGTAAACTTAAAGTTTATTGCGATTGCCATAGCTCAGCAATCTTCTAAAATATTTTAGTTTTTTAAGTCACTGATTGTTAATAACAACGATGTATTGAAGGAAACTGACTTTCAAAACTTTCAAACTGTCTTTCGTTTAACATTGAGAAGAAAAACTTCATAATGATGAAATGCGGTTATTTTAAGTTCAATAAAAGTCAAATGAAAAAATAGATAATTAAATCTGTTTCTAATAACGGGAAACGCTGGAAATGGGCTTTGAAGAGAATTGACAAAGGGGATCAGCATACAAACACAAGCTGCTACTTTTTACCGTCAGAATACTGGATATATATTTTATAGCTACGCCCAAAGTAAAAATACCTCTGTTAGCTCCTTGCTTTCAATTTAACGAAATTAAAAGAGTAACAGTAACAAAAATAAAAACAAAATGAAAATCAGTTAAATCCCATTAGAAGAGAAGAAGAAAGATCGAGGACGATTATATATAAATGATAACTTGAAAATCAAAACTACATGATAAAGAAGGATCTCACTTACCGTCAAGCTATAGAGAAAAGAAAGCAGCAAACTTGAAGGGCTTTTTTTGTAAATCAGTCGGTTGTCCGTAAATGAAATGCTGTAGCTCAACTCACGGCCTCGTCACGGAGAACGTGCACCGTCTTTATCCTAACGCCAGTTATGAATTCACGCGCGTTTTTTGTTCCTAAAGCCGATACAGACGCGCATTCAACGTATGCGTCAAATTGTTTTAAAGGTGTTGATTTTCTTTTAGTCTTTAATTCGTTTTATCCAGGACGTCCCTTTTAAAACAATGCCTAGTAGGTCCACTTATTAAAAAGGTTTTATCTACTCCACTTAACGGTTCCAATTTGATAACGATGCGTTGACATTGCTTTGTGAACGGATGGTTTATGAGGAAAAACAAAAAGGCAATTTGCTTAAGAGCTTTCTCCCACTCAATTTTCCTTTTTTTTCAATTTAGATAAGTGAAACCTTTTTCTGTTTGGTATCAGCTGCTTTGTTTTAAATCCCCACCTTTTTGGCATTTAAGTGTGATCTTTACCCGTAATCCTGCTCTTAAATCCACTTAGTGCAATAAATGCTTAGTAAAAACATTTAAAAGGACAAGGAACTGAGTACTAGAAAGGACTGTACTTTTCAATGATTTTATTTTCTATTCTCCAGCTTCTTCCATTCGAAATAAAAAATAAAATCGCAATGATGCCAAACTTTCCGGCCACTCAACCGTCCCAGCGGATTGTCACGTTACACGATCAAAACTGGAGGCTTACGATGCTTACAGTGCTACTACGATCAATTAATTTCACAGCCTTTAAGAAATTTCGTTGCACTTAAATGGACTTTGAAAGTTCAGAAAGCGATAGCTAACTTAAGACAGGATAGTAATGACTATATCTCATGGTAGCAAACTAAAGACATTAATTTCATCTTTAAATTGTGATAAGAAATACAACAAGCTCTTGATAACATTTCCAGAAAATTTATGACTTCTACTCGATGCTCAAAGCTCAGACAACTCAGTTCTTCACAAGGGGCTTAACTACTACGTGGTACAAAAACGATGAAAATAACTACAATTACAATAGCCCGAAGGGAGATGACAAGCGAAGTTTTTTTCCCTGCATGAAGCTGGTGGTTATTTGCTTCACGATTTTCCGAATTTTCAAAGGAAAAGTGAATTGGACAATACTAAAAAAAGCTGTATTTTAAACGCCGCTGTTAAAATCCACACCATCTTTATAATAGCTACTAAATACTTCGTACAAAACTGATAAAATTAACAAGGAATTAAAATCGCCCCAAAAGAGCTTTCAAGCTTCAGGCATTTTTCCACATGAGGGAAGTTATTAGCTCCAATTTTCCATGCTTTTAAAAGAAAAATGAGATGGGCCTATTTAAACTATTAAAAGCTAGATTTTACATGCCATTATCAGATTATCCTAAACTGACCATGAAGCATCCAAGACAGCGCAGGTAAAACAACAAGAAAAAAGTTCACTTCTTTGTGGTTTCTGCACCATTACGACGTGAAATTTCTTTTTACGTTCTATGAAGGACGTAAACACAAAAGGAAGATTTTCATTTTTTTTCGTCTGAACTTCAATACGATCCTTAGCAAATCAACTCCAGAAAAATTCGCCTACATTTGGGAAGGACTAAACAATGTCATGATTGTAACATTTAAGTGGACGTGTTATTTTGCCGCTACCGTCGCCGTCGCGGTTTCTTAAGCTTCTTAATGCTGAGCGAAACGCTCTGATGTCATGATCGTGGACACGGAAAGAAATTAAAATTCTGAGTCATGATTACCTCCCTAATATCGTGTGGGCTGGTCCGGTATGAATTACAGCCGGGCTTGCCAAATGCAAGCTTTCATTTAATAGATGGTAGAAAGTTCCAAATGCAGATAGATTTAATCAGCTGCGGGTGATAGAAGGAGAAGAGAAAATAGCGTTGCCGTTCGTCTTAAGAATATAGGTCATAAGAGAACACTTGAAAACAATTAAGCTACAAGGAGAAAGTTAGTTAGACACATTCGCTAGCCCCTTTGGGTTCTTAAAGGTTTGACCACAATCAATAAGATTTGCTTCCGGGGAATTCACTTCCAGTAGCATTATAAGAGGATTATGTATCGTGAATTCTAAAATACAATATGTCGTATGTCGTTATTAACTAAGCTGAGGTTCAAATTTAACATGCTTCTCAGTCTGTGAGGTCCAAAGTTGAAAGAAGTACTTAAAAAGACGTCAAGTCTTCAGAAGGTCTTCTGATTCTGGGCAATTAGCACTTGATACACGCGCAGTTTGCGAACTGAAACGAATATAACTTAGTTAAAGAAGATCGAACATTTTCCAGAGAAAAAGAAACGTATAATGACGGACTGGTGTTTAATTGTGGTTGTTGAAAAGCTTCTAATAAGTGTTTCTTCAACACCTCCTTTGCACATTTCAAGATCAACGCTGATTATATTCAACGCTAATTACATTAAGCTGACAGTTAAAAGAAATCAAGAAAAAAACTTGCGTTATATTTTGAGAATCGAATTCTTATATCACCTGACTATTTATGGGTAAAAGATTGTAAAAAAAAGAACAACAACAACAACAACAAATAAAAACAAACAAACAAACGACTATTGATCAAAAAAACCCTGCAGAATTTTGGAATTTAGGGGTGTGGCTGAATTCAAATACAACAAGTTCACCAAATCCAGGACCCCATTAGGAGTTCTTGTCATGAACTGTTAAACCAAAACGCACGCAAACTGATCCTCACAAGGTCACATGTGAAGCTAGATGGGCTAATCTTTTATTGGGCAATAGAACCTCCTTAATCTGTGGAACTGTTTAGAATGTCGCACTAAGTAATTCAATCATAAAGACCTTATCTTTGCGTGTGGCTAAAAATACTAAAGTTCTGTCGTCACCCAAATGAAAGCTACTTTAGCTCGTGTGTGAAATCCTACAGTAAATGACAATTCAGATTGAAATGAAGGCTTCTTTCCTCTTAGATAATGTTTATTTTGCTGTCTAAGGTGGTTTTAACTTTTCAGTTTAAAAAGTCAAAGTATTAGTTAAATAACTCTCCGGTCAGTTTAAAAAAGCAGAGCGTAACACTAGCGTAGCCTAACGGCTAAATAAACTTGTGGCCTGTTTATAAAATCTTATACAGTCGATTTAATCTGCAACCATTTATACTGGAACTATTTGATAACACTGCCTTACCTATAAACTTCATTAACGGTTTCATTTCTCAAAACGTTGATTACGGCACGCATTTAGAGTGAAAGTACTTGCAAAGGTCGGAGGGTCGAAAAAATTTGTTTATATAAGATATATTTAAACAGATCTAAGAAGGGACTCTTTAGGTATTCCTCTATCACACACCAAATTTTGAATAACCTCGACTTAGGCCTCTTGGCATTGTTAACTGCTAAGGGTACCCGCTTAGCTCAGAATCTCATTTATGGCGCTGCGTGTTGTCATGGTGTTGCTAAGCCACTAATATGATAAATACGTTCAACTTACCAATCAAAGTTCTTTTCGGTGATTTTTTAGGCTGCTGTTGGGATGAGACATTCGCTGAACAACGTGTTATCCGAAGTAGCAGTTTCACAATTCTTGTTACAAATCTATGCATCAAAATCACATTTGAGACTTTTTCACAAAGTAAAGCGTTAGGCACGACCGATAATCGATTCTCCCAGTTTGAGGTCATTCTCCAGAATGACTGGTATTATTTATGGTATTGGTAAAGGGCCACTTAGTCTCCGTCAAGTCTGCACTGACGAGCTCCAATAAAGGCGAAACGGGTGTCTGTGTTTGTCTATTAATTTCGAGCGATGTATATAGGTCTCCTTTAATCCTTTCTAGTGTGTTGTTGACGAGGAAAATAGCAGTTCTTTAAACTTCCGGCAAAGAGGTCACCGCCATCTTTTCAGCATGTAACGTATATTCACTACAAATTAATTAATAGGAACGTTTGGAATGATGTCTGTGTTCACGATCAAGTAGCACTTAATATTTCGTTCACTAGCCGAGGAAAGTGCTCAGTTTCGAATACTGAATCCTTCTGTAAGATAATAGCCCAGGGCTATTAAACCTGAGGCAATGATCCTTCTCAAAGATGAAATTCATGTAAGGTTTTGTCAACTTTCTCCTGACGTGTACTCAATTAACGAAAACTTATTGGATCTATAATTTTGCTACCCTGTCTCAACTCGTTTCTTTAGTGCTCAGTGAACCAGCGTATTTATTTCACTTTATATCAGGATCCTATTAATAGTCTTTCTGGACACGAAGGCTAAATTTATTCATTTAACTGTACTGCCTTAAATCCAGTTCGACTCGTGGCGAAAGTATATAACAATCACTTAATAGTAGATTTAAGATTGGAAGGCAGCGGTTTCGAACGAGACCATCCTGCACAAACACCTAGTTTGTTTCTTTTAGATGATGTTAGTAGCTATAACTAAATTGAACATGGGAAACTACGACCAAATATGACTGAACTTTTCAGTCATTTTTGGTCACAGCAAATTACGAAGGGTGATTGGATAAGCAATTTGGCTTCCATTGACTACGCCTTCTAAGTAATGCAGTGCCGACTGAGTCAAATGAGTCAGGATCTAACTTTGTGCAATGTTTTACAGCTTTAAAGTCATTGCAATGGTACAAAAATCAATAAGCAGTTGAATGATTTAACAAATATAAAATCCAGAGATTCCAGCTCTGCGTCTTAAAGACTTAAAGTAGTTCTAGTTTATGATCTAGGACTAATTGGGAAAATGAAATGAACAAGAAAAGAGACGCCGAAAACAGAAGCTAGTCATACTTTTCTGTGGCAATGTGAGTTCTAAGATACATGATAGCCTAAATTTTAAGTGAAGCAACTGAAATGTAATCTTGTTTGTAGTTATTCTTGTCATGTTACTTCCAATATGTAATTTACTAGATTATTCTTAGGATTTGAATTATCCCTTGAGGCAAAGTTAGGATTGAAAATGCGTCTGACGACAACAGCTGGATATTTCATCTTGAGAGCAATCGGCTTTAGGGCCCGTTGTTCAAACATTGGATAGGGCTAGCCAAAGTGTAAATCACTATCCAGCGGCCGTATTAGGGAAGCAATTGCATTATCCATTAATAGGGATTTATCCATGGATAGCGTTATCCACTGATTGAATTACTGAGGCCTGATCTTACACGTAAAAAGTTTTAAAAGTGAGCCCACCGTCGAGGTGATGATCACTAACCATCCGGCTTAGTTATCAATTTAAAAACCGCTTCACACGATTTTGTGAGGTAGGTTTAACGAAATTGTCGCCCGTCCTTTGAATTTTCTTCATTCATTTACTGAATTAGCCTTACTTGAATGCAATCTCTCTGACGACAAGAAGGTCTACTGTTAGAAGAATGAGGTCACTTCCCGTGAGTCATCTCTCAGGGAGCCAGAGGCTTTGCTACAACAGAAGATCCTCAATAGCTAGAAACATGCCATTATCATGACAACAATTTGGTTTGGGAATAGGACAGAATAACTATCTGCTTCAAAAGCCATTCCGGAAGAAATAATGATAGATTAGCCTGCGTAACAGGCGGGATTAGCGGGTCAGTGCTGTTATTTTTTGGCGAGCGGAGCCGCGAGAAGATTGGGAGCAAGTCAAATCAAGAGACAATGATTATTTGGTCTTGGTCAAATAAGGTGATCTCTGATACTCTAAACGGAATAATATATGCGGTCAAAAGGACCATTACGGGAAGAAAACATCTATAATAGGATTTGCTTGCCACGATCAGGCTCGCGTCACGATAAACTTAAGTCTTAAGAAGTGATCTTAACACTTCAAATTGTTGACTTATGTTATAAGGATTATCTTGGTCTTTTTTTTTTCGTCTAGCAGCCTTTTAGCAACAAATTTTTGATCCCATTAAGGCCATGTAACGCGCTAGACGAAATTTTAAGCATCATATGCATACTCCGTAAAAATTGCAATGTCATAGTTAAAGGTTGATGACTCCTTTTCGGTATTGCGCGCACGTTCGGTACATCAATTGCAAATGTGTCTGGGGATAAGAAACTCAAGTATGGTATTTAAGAAACCGTTTCCTTTAGAATGCTGGAATCGTAGACCTTGACAGGGGTCAATGAAAATAGAACTAGACCGCAAGCGGTCGTCATTCTTTCCTCAGAGCCAAGTGCGGGCGGGAAAAAAGTAAAATTATCTCAATTGGGGGTAGAAAGGATGAGTGATTACTCAAAAGAAAATTAAAATAAGAGATTGCTAGCAATCTAAACTAAAACAAAACTGGAGTAACCATGAAAAGGTCACCATTTCCTTCTATTTAAAAATCATCATCATTCTTTTCATAAACCTGAGACTTTTTTTGAATTGCTGACCATTCCCAATATTAATTTTATCAACATATATTTAATAATAATAATAATAATAATAATGATAATAATGATAATAATAATTGTTCTGTCGTAATTTGTAATAACTTTGTCGTAATTTTAATGCCTGTCTCAATTTTTAAGA
This sequence comes from Porites lutea, assembly GCF_958299795.1. Taxonomy (NCBI): domain Eukaryota; kingdom Metazoa; phylum Cnidaria; class Anthozoa; order Scleractinia; family Poritidae; genus Porites; species Porites lutea. Next base: position 48,136,801 of record NC_133203.1, read on the forward strand.
ACTTTGTTGTAATTTGTAATAACTTTGTCGTGATTTGTAATAAATTTTAATCAGATCATGTGACTTGTACTAATATTTTCAAATTTTTTGATTCAGTTTTACCTGGTATATTATTTACGATAGGACCTAGGCACCGGCTGGGCCCACGCCTTAGGTTAGGCTGAAACTCAACCAGTTGGGAGATTATGTGTTAGACGTACATAGAATAAGTTCAAGCAAAAAAACGCTCCACTGTGCATGGCTGAAGTTGAAGCGGAGTGGGTATGGTTGGTTTGCCGTTGTTCGTTTTTTTTTTGGGAAAAAATGTAGCACATTTAACGCAAAACAATGCTGAGTTGCAGAAAATAGACTTGTTTTCTTACAGTCGGAACGGGTTTGAATGAAGCTAATTTTTGTTTTAAAAAATCTGCCATGTCCTATTGAAGTTAATTCATTGTAATATTTGTTTAGTTTTGGTGAATGCTAATTAGCTTTTTGCAAGGTATATCATTGCAAGTATCTTGTTTCGACGACAAATTTTGGTCACTTTGGAAATGAGTTCCTATAAAACTGAAATTGCATACAACTGTCCAATTTTTAGTAGTTTAAGCTAGTGTCTCATTTTTTAAGGCCAATAAATCCACTGAAAACAATTACATTTAACAATATTTTCGTATGGTTTCGCTTGTGCATTCAGATTCGGTGTCTTTCCGGCTTTTACAGGAGGGATTTTGGCAATTACACCCTCTGCAACGCTACCCCCCGGTTTGGATCAGTTCACATGAAGGAACATGTCAAACCGACAAAAGGAGGAAAGTTGGTCCAAAATTGTTCCACCCCTCCACCAGGGTAGCTGAAGAACACGCGAAACTCCCTCTGAGAATAAAAGACAAAGTAAAGATTTATTTATTCCTATTATCATCTTTGTTGTTATTAACTTTGGCGTATAAATGTACTTATCACCTGTTTTGACAACAGCAGGGCATACTAGAACTTGAAAGGTGGTCCGAATGACTGATTATTTTCAATTGGTAAACTTGCACTAAAATTTAAAACTCTTTACAGGAGTCTCAGTCTGAGATAGCTTGCACAGATTGCCCTTACTCGTTTTTTCATGCAACATTTTCATTTGAAATAGTTAACAGGTTGTTCCTAAAAAAAGAGCTGATTTATTTTATCAACGTTGTACTGTCCCCTTCGATCAAAAACCACTCGAAAAACAAGCCTTGAATCTTAGAGCGGTTTTCACTTGACTGTCGTAAAACCAAAACCAATTAGTAAATACACTAGCCAACCAAAGGGCGTAGTAAAACCAAAACCAAACCAATTCCTCAATTACTTTCGACAGTCAAGTGAAAACCGCTCTATTTCAAATTACGACAGCTTTTTTATTACAAATCATGACAAAGTTAATGATAAATGAAATGATATCTGTGGGGAGAAGAACACAGAAAAAAATTCTTTATGTGAATTGAACCCACGACCTTCCGTACACCAGTTGGATACTCTAACCACTGAGCTACTGAGAACTCAGTCGTGAGCAGGTCAATTACGATGAAATTATTTATTACAAATTACGATAAAATTATTGTAAATTACGACAGAACAATATTAATAAACCAAATAGCCGCAAAAATTCCAGTAGTAATAGGAGCCCTGGGACCAATTAAGAAAAAACGGCAGAAGTATGTCCAACGGATCCCGGGTAACATCAAAATACATGAACTATAGTTACAGATGGGAGGATCACACTACTTGGAACATCTCATATACTGTATACTAACGAGAAAGACACTATTCATCGAATAGACCTCTACCTCATTTTAACACTAGGCCCTAGGAATGGGCTAAGGTATTTTGTTGTATTACTGCATTAAGTCAAAGGAGGTAATCATAATAATGGCTATTACTTTACAGAATAGGACTTCTTTGTTTTTACCTTTTTCTTGTTTATCATCCCTACAGACATTGAACAAAACCTTTGTATTATATGGAACCCATCATGGGATGTCATTTGTATACTGTCACATCAAAATTTCCTTTCTTATTTTTTGTTCATCAGAATAGCCATTAATTAAAGTACATCAATAAGAATAGAAAGGCTTGGTGTATTTTACCTTTATAGCATTGCTAATGATTTGCGTCAAGCGAGTAGTGTTTCCGATTCGATAAAAAAACCTTCTTTATCTCGTCATTTTGCAATTAACAGGAGCTCTTCGTTATACGCATGCTTGTCGAACGGATCAAAGACAACCTCCTCCAGGAATAATGATCGATGTTCCTCCTTAGACAAGGTATACAGCTATTCTAGATATATTACGTATCATGGCTTTCTTCAATTAAGGGTCACCCTGTTAAGCTTTAACGTGGCAAGTCCTCAGCGAAGGTGAGTAAAACAATTTGACTAAAACTGAGTCAAAGACTCACACGCAGAGGAGCAAAATACTACTCTTACATGTAGCTCTTAGTTTATTACGTGTCAGTGGCCTTAAAAGAAGAAAGTTTGTTAGGGGCGTGTCAGCTTCGCAGTAAAAGGCGGAGATAGTTAAACTACCAGACCTTAAAGGTTATTTCAAAACACTTTGAGCTTTTTTGAGATCAAGAGCAGCTGTTCTGTTTTTGTTATTCAAAACCGATATAATTAAAAAAGAAAAACCTGAGTAGCTTCAATCCTACATCAACTTCTCGTGACAGAAGATCATACCTAGAAGTATATTAAACTATTGATTCCCAAGCTTAGGATCCCAGAAAAAAAGAGAAGAAGAAGAAGAGGAAAGAAACCTACTACAGTGCTTCTAAGAACAAATTAAACAAGACAGGCGTGCCTCAAGATCTGATTATCCCGATAAATTCACTACTGCGCAGACAATAGCCGCGATCTGGCATGGCAAATAATTATTAACAATTATATTTTTTTCTCTAATGAAAAAACTCAGCTTAAAAATCCCTTTGCGGGGGGATACAACGGCCAAACATAACCATTCTGTGCAAAACTCGGCTGCGTTTCCGTATTTTAAAGACGTTTCCTGTCATTTCAACCCGACTTCTTTGATTATTTCACATTTGAAAACAGTGAAACTGTCAAAAAGTATTTTTACGCCTAAAAATTCATGGAGAAGTTAGTTTCCGGCAGGTTTCACGACTATTCATATATGAGTAATATCGATCACCTTAATCACATCTATTGCTGTGAAATATATTTAGTTCATTCATTAGATCTTTTGTTCGTAGAAAGGACTTTGGGCCTGCTGAATTTGATTCTTTAGCTTTTCTCGCGTGCTCCCGAACACACGCTTACGTTTGGTTCGATACTCCCTGATACAAAGTCTCAAACAAGATGATTTCTGGCAAAAAAAAAGAAAAAAAAAAAGACTTATGTAGATACTTAATGCGAGTCGAGGCGGCTAGCCCTTCGGGTGTTTGGATTCGATACTCATCTTCAGTTTTATATAAATCGATGATTAACAAGGCTTTCTTTCGCGACAAACTAAGATCGCTTATGAACTTAAGACTAAAAAAGTGACAGCCGCTTTGCTGGGTCAAAATTAAAACCTCGGATTTAATTTTTATGATTGAACGGCTAAAACACTAAAAGGTTTCTGCAATGTCAAGCGTACTTTTTATTATGTATAACGGAAATATGCAATGCTCTAGAACAATCTGTCTTCATAGCCTTAATCTCACAATTGAAATTATCGCGCGTTTTGTTATCATTAATGATTTGATCGCCCGATAAACTAAAACAAACATTGATTTTGATCGGCGAACTAGGCAAAAAAGGTAACATTTTTTAGCAGTAAAAAATGAATAAAAAATCTCAAGCTTCTTTGTCTCTTTGCTTTAGTTATGATCCCTCTCGACTTAAGAATTGTCGGTTGATGGCCTCGCTGTTCCGTAATCTTCGTAATTCTCCCTGGCTATAAATTAATAGGAGCGTTAATGCAGTCAGTGCTCTGCTTAATTTGTTTTCAAGTCTTTCTACCGGACAAAACAACAGAGAAAAGGAAATTATACTGCATTCAACAATGATAAGAGTGGCTTAACCAACTAGACGATTAAACGTAGATCTCTTCATTTCTCAGCGGTTTAGTTATTTTCAAGAGCACTTAACTTTCTAACTTTTATCCGGTCGCTAAGTAAAATTTAAGGCAGCTTAAATATTGACTTTTATCGTAATCCAGATACAAAATTTATGATATCGCCTTTCAACTAATACCAAGAAAAATGTTAATTAAGGAATTTTCATCCTCTTTTCCCTGAGGTTTTTAAACAATCAGGTATTTCCGCAGGGTTTAACAATTTTTTCATCATTCTAAAAGCTAACATCTGCTCTGTAAAGATCACATTTAGAAGGATATTGGTCTGGTGGGTCTTTTGTGCTGGCATATTTCCCTAAGAAAGGCGTTTGTCCTGGTGTTCAGATAATCGCCGAAAGGGGCTTTTACCAAATGTACTATTGACAACTTGCTTCCCTCAAGCGGATGGCCACAGCCAGACTAAGCACCATCGAAGGAAAAGAGAGGTGAAAATGTGGCACTGAGGAACTGATATCTTGTACACGTCACTTCCAGGCCTACGTGTTGAAGCTGTTATAAAACTGTGGTAAAAATTAGCGCCTCAAACAAAACGGGAGGAGTAACGAGCGGTGGAACTTCTCATTAACGAAATCGCAGAAGCAAGCGATCGGACTGGTATTAGAGTTAACGAAGTCACAAAGGTAACTCATTTTTATTAGTTCAGGGGTAATTGGGTTCCTACAGTCTAAGATCACGAATGCTTGTTAACAAGTAAGAATATAACTTTATTTTTTTGATTATCAGGAGTGACAAAAAGTGGTATTAGGCAGCTATATTTTGTAGTGTCACATCTTGTTTAATGCATTGACTCGTCCGCACGCTTCAATATTTCACAGACTTTGAGTACGTTGCACATGTGTGGTTTCTCTTATGATTGAAATTCACTGTAACCATAAAACCGTGTGTCAGCAATCAAAAGGATCTCGGTGCGGGGTAATTCTAACCATAAGCAGCCAAAAAACAAAACAAAGCAATAAAACAAAATTGCACAAATTAAGTACAGACAAAATAAGCACACTTTTGATGAAAATGAGAGAGCGAGTGAAACTTTTTAATGCCTTAATTCACTTTTGAACGGTTATTAGTAATATTTAATCCTGGCCCAGAACTAGTTTTTTTTTAAGCTCTCGCGTTTTTTTATATCCTTCCAATCTGAAAATAATACTAACTGATTTCGAAAAGACGTTCATAAATAAGAAATAGAAAAGTATTTCGGGGGTTCCTGGTTTTCTCTAAGTAACACTGGCTGATGTTACGGTGGCAAAAGGAGTAGATGAAATTACGTTAAAACATCAACATTTCCGATCTCTGTTCAATAACTCAACAAGGTTATATTAAAAAAACTAGAAGAGTCCACTCTAAAATGATTTTGGGCTTGTCAATTGTTCGTTCTCGAGTTTTGAAGAAGGCGTTTGTTAAACTATTTTCCGCCGCAGTCCGGACAAAGGCGAGTAATCCGCGATTTTGATTGGTCTACGGTAAATACTGCTTACTCCGAAAAAACATCTGGCTCGTTCTTTGACTAATGACTTAAATAAATTTTGTAATCTTTATTTAACCTATACCACTATTTCGGCCTTAGGTTAATACTCAAACTCTACTCAGTGCTACTTGACTTTCATTGGTCCAGTATAATGCAACTCTGGCGAGATATCACTGGTAGAATTTTCCAGCATAATATTACAATCATATTTACATAGTCGACTTAAGCAATCATCGAATGCTGGTAATACATCCGCCCTTTGGCGGATATTTAACTCTTAACCACGCTATTCGTAAAGAGGGTGGGTGAGGTGCATGTAAACAAGATGAAAATTTCTGCGCGTATTATCTATCCTCAAGAAGGATTAGGATTATAAAAGCTTTCGTAAGCGACCACACCGGCTCGAATTCATAAAGTGGTCGCAACTTGAGCTGATCGTTCAAGAGAGTGGGCGTTACTGCGCTTTTCACAAACGTGCGAATTCTGTTTTTCTAAAGCCAACTGACGATTGCGTTTTTCGTTGCCGTCGATCATCTAAACCGACCTCTTAAGAAACAAAACTCTACATTAACGGGTTCCAAAGGTCATGGTTTTTGATTTGTGATTGGTGGGTTTCGATCCGTTTTGTGTGTTTCTGTGTTTCAAGGTTAGTTGCTTGTGATCGTAATTAATTATGAATTGTGAAGGCGGCTTTTGAACTTTAGAGTAGGCATGTTTGTGAAAAGCGCAATAAGCGACCATGTGAAAAACCTAATAAGGGCAGTCGGTTGCGAGATTTTAACAGAAAGCTTTGGACATGTTGTTACCAATTGCCAATGGTATTTTAAAATAATATTGATTACACAGTCTTCTGTTACTTCACTTGCGAAGTTCAGTTCGTGTTAATACAAGACAACGAAACATACGCTTTGCCCCGGTAGGAGAATTGCGCATGGGTGACGACACACACACACACAAACATAAACGGCTACTAACAAACTGCAAACATCCATAACATCTCCAAAATTAAGAACATAAATAGCACTACCATTTTATCACTCATGCACGCAGTTAGTCGTTTTTAGGAGAAAATTAACGAACAAGACCCTTTTTTTCAAGTTTTCTCTTTTTTTCTTTCAACAGATACATTTCACCTTATTGAAGACGCAACTAAGTAATCTCACGATGAACAGAAATATTCTATTTGTTTTTGGAATTTTAACGCTGCTTACCATCGCTGTATTTTTAACGGACAGTAGCAAATCCCGAGTCAGATTTCATGAAAGGCGGTTCTTGAGATCGAGATGGAGGCTTAGACCAACAGCAAAACCGACCAGAAGATATCGTACTCCGTTGCGTCAGGCCCAAAATAACCAACACAGCGATAGTCCAACAAAATTTGTTAATGAAGAGGACGTTCGTAAATATTATGATGATATCTACGAAAATGGTTAGTTAATTTAGAAGGCTTAGAAAATTAGCCTGTGAAAACAGTCGACATTTCGCGACGTCCACTGATTTCTCCGCGAAATGACGTCTGAGAAATGAGCGTAGAAATTCCATACTGATGACGTGAACTACCCCGGTCTGAGAAGTGCTTCTTAGTCGTGGCGAGAGGGACATTTGCTTTAACCAATCAGCAGAACTACCTAGATATGGGTAGTGACACGTCACCAGTATGGAATTTCTGCATTCGTTCGGCTCAGAGGTCATTTCGAGGGGAAACTAGTGGTGTGGTCACGAAATGTCGGCTGTTTTCTAATGTTATGAAAATTGTACTTTCCTACCGATCCTTGCTAAGCGATGAAAACCAGTCGAAGAATGCAGCACTATATGTATGAGAAGATCATGTTACGACAAAAATCAGGCGTTGAACATAACATATGTCATGTGAAAGAATTGTAGGTGTCATCTGAGCTGTCAGTAGTGACGCTGACATGAAAACGAGTCGACTTGGTCTTCTTCTCTGAATACACCGATTCTAGAAAGACTGAAGTGTATGTAGTCTATCTAAGCGAGGCTGAATGGAACAAAAATTACGATAAAAAGAAATGATCCACAAATGATGGGCAGCTGCAAACTGTAAAAGCGGCTCAGTGAAAATAATAGATAGAACGGGTTGGTTCAATTTCGGTTCAGTAAGTACGCACTGTTGCACAGTAATTGTGGGCCTTTTTCTTTTAATAAACACTGTTCCGCGGAAGTTTAAATTAGCCCGTTTCACTTTTTTGGTCAGCCGTTCTTTGTGTTGCCGTCACGCAACGCTCTAACGAACGTTGCGTGACGGCACAAAGAACGGCTGTGGAGTGGACGGTATTGTTGATTTTCACATGACGTCACTAAAATTCAAACTACAAAACTATCGATCCTACTGAGATTTTACTTTCATGGTGTTTTAGAGCAGCTGAAAACTAATTTTCCATCAAATTTTCGCTTCAAAAGGGTTCTTGGTTTTGTAATAGAGTACCCTTGAATTTTTAAGCTTTTGCTGACGCAGCATTTACATGACGGCCGAAAGAGATGTCATTTAGGATAAAAAAGTGACTTTTTTCGAGAAATTTTGCTATCTAAACAGTTCAAGTGTTAGAAAAAGTATTACTTTAATGTTATGAGTTCCTCTAGGAGTAAATTCACGCTTTTGTAGCAAAACTCGGTAACAGGTGTTTCTTTTGGTTTCGGTCCGCCATGTTGGAGCTCATCCGGATGAGCTCCAGCATGGCGTCTCCATACAAAGCTCTATAAATTTGGGTGAAACATTTCCTCGGATATCTCGTATACGAGTTATTCCTTCGACCCAAATCTTGGCGAGGGTCTTTGTATATTCACCTCCTTTCATTTCCCAGGTTCTGGACTTTATATGTCGAATGGTTTTGATTTTTATTTTGATCTATTTTGGATGGCGTGACACTGAAAGCCAGCAATATGGAGTGATGTTACGCTTTTCTTACATACAAAGGCAAGATTTTCCTGGAATCTGTGTTTCACATTTTTCCTCGCTAGCAAGCTCTTTTTCTATGTAATTATGTAAGAAAGAATACATGATCAGGCAGCTACTCGATTACGGGTGTTTTGATATCTCTTGAAACTCAATTGCTATATTGGATCAAAATGAAACAAACCGTGAAACTCAAGAAAACAAATTATACCATTTGTATATACGGCTTTATTCGTGTCCTTTCGGCCTCGCTATTTGAGAGATTTTTTTGTTAGACTGCAAAACAGTCCGTATTTTTGCGTATTCAAATACGCGCGAGCAGTCAAACCAAAGGTCTGGAATGAGGCTGATAACAGAGAGCGAGACTGGGGAGAGGCGCGCCTCGCACGCCCGTAGGGCGTGTGAGGCTCGCGCGCTTCCAGCGCGTAAGACTCTTACGCCACGCTTTACCGATTTCTTTACTGATTTTGAGAAAAAAAACCGACTGTTTTGCAGTCTATTTTTTTGTATAGATATATCAAAATTTGAATGCCGAAGTTCATAATTTACTCACGCATAATTTATCGGATCTATCTATACCGTAAATTTTGTTATTTTCTTTTAAATATGTCATTTTTTGTGCTTTTATGCGTAGGTGATTTGTTTTATCCAGAAGACACAAGATCTGAAGAAAGAACGCTGTTAAGATGACTGCGATATAAAAATAGTTTTGTAAATGTTTAAACTAATTTATTGTATTAATAAAACTGTGTTATAAATTTAGATTGATGTCTGGGGTGAGTGTTCATTGAATTCGATTCGGCTCAAGTTAAATACGGCGTCTGAATTTATCGTTTTTAGTATGAACGCCTCGGAATCCGAATGCCTTAAATTTTACAAATCCAAAACATTTGTGATAATCAGCAAAGAAATCCTCTCTGGTGTTATAAACGAAGGCTTTATTGAAAAGAGCTCCGCCTTCAGCGTGCAAGAAATCCCTTCGAGTTATTGTAAAAATCACATGTGAGAAAAACGATACCTCAAGTAATTATTATTTGTTTACTTCATCACGATGAATAACTATTTCCTTTTTTAGGACATCGAACTTTTCTAGTTTTGCATTCCTTTTTCGACTAAAATAACTTTTTCTTGATTTCTGGGAACAAAAAAGAGCTAGTCGAGAGTTCTATTTACTGTCTATTATTTGTTTTGAACTCTATAAGACTGGATTGGTAATGTTTGACTGTTTCATTTTGTGAAAATGTTGTTTTATACACAAACCAAGGTGAACTTAAATTAGTGTAAATTTCTAAGTTGTATAGAAACGTGTGCCAATGGTAATAAAATAAAAAGACTCAATGCATGCTGTGCATGTTTAGCCGGCTAACATACAGCGTATCACCCGCCTGGAATTAATAGAACAAAATTAGCACAATAAGTCATGAAACCCCTGTGAAATGTTAGTACTTCTAAAAAATAATATTATATACACTTAAAACTTCAAAAAAAGTCCATTTGCGATTCAGCTTCTGGTACTTTCTATACTTTCTTCACTCTCCTATATAAAACCGGCCTACCGTGTTGAATTGTGCGTTTTTAAACTTCGATTCTGTGGTGTAACAACTCTTTAAGTTTAGTGAACTGCGCTAGGACCGCGTGGTTTTGGAATATAGTAAATTACTACGTATCAAACGTACCTTTATCCAATAATATACTTCTGGAAATTATACCTCAAGTGGGAATAAACTGGACAGGAAAGTATACGATGTATGGCTCTAAAAACCTCTTCGTTCACATGAAAAATGTTATGTTGTCAGCAAATAAGATGAAACTTCCAGTTGGGTTAGATTGAGAATAACGCTGCTGACGTGAATAATAAAATTTTTATAGGTCTTTCTTGGATAAGCATTTTTGTGATAGTGGTAACGGCTGGAGTCCCAGCTGGAAGCAACGCAGGTAAAGTCTAACTCCAACCAGAACAACAGAAGCGTTCTTTGATAATTTATAGAGTACGTGATGCCTCCTTTCAGTTTGTCAGCGTTTGAGTCAGTGATTTCCCTCATATGTATTAAGAACGTTTTCTCCTTTTTTTGCAGACCAAAGTGTCTGCCGAAACCAAAAGCACACAAAAAAAACAAATCGTAAACTTCTAACAAACTTTCAACCTCACGTCGAGGTGTCCTAGTTTAATGCTTTGGATATTTAGAAGCCATCAGACGCGCCAAGAACTTCACGAGGGTTTGCAACGCGTTTGTTCCATGGTATCGCGCAGGGAGTCGGAAACTTTTCGTTTTCTTTTACAGCTCGGAAAAGGCCTTGGTATTATCCCAACTAAAACTTTGTTTTTGTATCAAAGATAACACAAAATCTTAGTTATCTTTTACAGCGTTTGCCAGTGTATGGGTGATAATTACTACAAAACTTCGACTTCCACTTGTAGTTAATATTGTCTCCTTATTTTGTTGGATACTGTTTCACGGGTATTTTTTTGCAATTCAAGGTATCTGCTATTATACCAAGCAAATTAAATTTAAAGGAAGTGAAATTATAACGCTGTGACAACAGTTGTTATTGTTATTTAAAATGGTCCGTGGCTTACTTTTAGAAAATAATGTTCAAAACAACTGATTAAGTGATATATCTCAACGGTTTCTTGACGCAAACGAATGATAATTTGTTACATATTTATGAACTGTGAAGCCTCAGCTCGTCACCATTTTACTATTTATGGATTTGAGTACATTTAATATTTATTTTTAGCACCCTTTTTAATCTTCACACTGATATAATTTCATTTTGCCTGTAAGTTATCATCACGCACCGCGAAAAAATGAAAGCGGCTGTGGTCACACCATACCAGATAGATTTTGTGTCGACACGATAAGCTATCTGCTACATAGTATGAACACCTATCCGATATGTGACTCTCCACTATAGAGACCTGCGCAGCTTTGCTCCGTTACAGACTCTCACCGAAATTACCTTTCTTTATCAGACTCGTACCCAGTCGCTAGATTTATGTGTTTTGGGGGTGAGAGAAGATTGGGGGTTAGTAGGTTGAGGCGCGCGCGGAAAGGGACGAAGGAAAAATAGCGAATCCGATATTTAAAACATATTTAACTTTTCTCGTGTTCTCCCAGCATCCCGCGTGGGTTATTAACCTTAAGTAAAACGGGGTCGTTTCTATGAGTTTACCGGCACAATCAAAAGCATAGGTTTTTAACCAATCAAAACGCGCGTACTATCTTGGTTATTCTATAAAGTGTGAGCATAGCCCAAGAAAGCTTGAATTAATAAAATGTTCAATAACTCGGCATTCAATTTAATTCATGATATATATACCACCAATTCCTCGTGACTGGTTTTCGATTTCTCTATACAGTATTGATACCAAGAACCGCACGAGTTAAGTGATAAGAAATAATCAACTAGACGATAACTGACGATATTAGCTCCAAGTTTTAGCGAATAAAATCTAACTTAGCTTTATAATGGCGATGAGAACCACGAAAATCGTCAACCAACCACAGTCTTTCACACTAATCAACGGATCTGGTCGGAAACAAACACTTTCAAAAATCAGTTCAAAGTTTAATATCTAAACAAAGTATATTTTCTAACAGTCTATTATAACGCGGTTATTGAAAAAAAACAACAACAACAAACAAACAAAAACAACAGTAAAAACAACAACGGACCCCTGAAGAAACAGCTTCTAAAAAAAATTAGCAATGCTATTGTTCAAACGATGCCAATCACCTGCCTTCGTGGGTTAATAACCCCACCCAGAAAATCGACACTATCACCTGATAAGGATCTGCGATAAGCCATCGATAAGAGATACAATCGTATACCATAAATGCAAACAATTAAAATAAACGAACCGTAAACTTAGCCATGAAAACTATTTCCAAGAATTCTCAGGATTTATCGTGACTTCCTATGAAATCTTTGGACAACATGAAATTCGGGAAAATATCCGAGAATCCCCGGGAATCTGCAAGAGCTTCCATAAGTGAATTGCACACGACAGAAAATCCGGCTCGGGGACATGTATGTTTAGCTGACGCTAGAATCCAGTTTCTAGAAAGCTTATTCTCCGTCATTCTGCTTAACTATGGCTTTTGCACTTGACATATTATATTCATACTGTCTTGGTAATGTAAGCCTCGGTTAACTTTTCTTTTAAAAATTTACCTTGACTTTATTGTGTCGAACTAAAAAAAAAAAATATAAGTTTACCTTTTTTAAGGTCGGAAGAATTTCTACAAAATAGGCTGCCATGTATTTGTGGATCTGATATTTTCATAACCTTAATCTCTCAACTGCATGCGTAATGAGTCCATTATCGAGGGGTTTACTTCGCCCCCTGGCAGCGTGATCATAAAGATCAATCTTCGACAACATTCGACAGTGCCCATATGGTCACCATCGATCTCACTGCGAATTGCTTCGCACAGCATATATTATAATTACAATTATTTAACAATTCCTAAGTTTTGTAACTTCAAAATTGGAATTAAAATTGTCCATTAACTACAGTACGTATAATCACATTTTTCAATATTTTGACCCAGACGCGCCGTTAACCGCGGAGAGCCCTATACCGTCGACAACAAAATTTTTAAAGCCCTAAATTAAATTATATCAAGTAAAAGGTGCAAGTTAAGATCTAACCTCTCGATATTTGTAGCATGAAGAACCAACGCTCAAGAATCTCCATCATATCGTTATCCTCCTTTTGATTTAGTGATTACGACAAAGATACTAACAGTACATTTTTTTTTATACTTCTGCCTCTGCACTATGACCTTCTCTGACACGTATAACTGGATCCCGACTCGCGCAGTGCGATCACGTGGTAGGAAACAAGCGTTCTATTGTTGTGTCAAAATATGGTGGCCTTGCTTGAGCTGTGAGCGGGTTAAGTTACTTTTAGATGCTTTATATTAAGCTTTTTCAAGATTGATCGTCAAATCTAGGGAGTGTCTGGAAATATAAAGTTGTTTAAATCACGAATTATAAATGCCTATGGATTGTCAGAGTCTGGGAATTTCCCAGTTCCGAGGTACGGATCTTGAACTTCAATTCTGGTGCGCCGGGCAGTTAGAAATTCCACGGTGTTCTTCATATCTGCTATTAGATGTGAGTATGAGATTGATTGTTCCTTTTTTTACGATAAATTTGATTATACCATATAAAAACTAAATTAGTTGAGTATATACCCTTTCAAAGAGAATTGATATAACAATTTTCGTCTCAAAAGACAATTGCATTTGCTTTTATTCCATCAGAATAATATGACCTTTGTGTGTTATGCATGGTTCAATTTGACCTGTTACCATGCCCCCCCCGACATACGCCTAGCCTGCGTAGTATGTAGCGGTGGCGGTAGCGTGATTTGCCCCACCTCCTACCCCCAGGACAGTACCGTTTCAAAGACTTTCGAGCGAAACGTTAGAGACACGAAAATGACCTCATCGAGCGAGTGCGCTTCCCTCACTAAATCTGCATGAAGAAAAAGTGAGAGAGAGTTTGCAGTCTAATGAGTAAGACTTGTTACACTGCTTTATAACAAACATGGAAAAGATGTCGATAAAAACCAAATAAGAAGGTTGTATAGACCCCTTTTAGCAGTAGAAACGAGTAACCCTGTTTTCGAAATGATAAAGAAAACGAAAACGAAAGCCCGAAAGACGAAATAACGAACAACAACTTAAAAATAATCTTTAGCGTGCCAGCATTAATTGATGGCGCGAACCCTTCGCGTGGGACTGGTCGCGAATCTTTATGGAAAACCGCTTGCCAGGTGCAGTTTTACGGTTTCGCGCCAAAAGAAACACACGGTCATAAAGCATAACAAATCCTTCTGGAATGAACCGATTCGGAGTGAAGACGCATCGGATTCAAAATTAATCGCCGTATTTTTTTTTAAGAAAGCATAATCCGTATTTCAATTAAAAAAGAAAAACTGCAACAGTTGTTTCGACCAACGGCATAATTCGCACCCATATATTTTGTTCAGATTATTATTTATTCAAACTTCAACTAAAATAAACTTCCAAAACAAAATTCCTAAAGGCCAGGAAATCTCCTTGCCGAGGTTGTTGTAAAACTTTCTCTTCGATCGACCTCTTCTAAACATTCATTTTACCGCAGAAACTTTTCACGGCCACCGTCATGACGCGCGCTGCAAACTTAGAAAACTGATCAGCTTACAGTGAAATTCCTGCAGTTATCGTAAATAACTTGGGTCATATCCTAATAATCCTCAGATTGTATTTATTTTTATGGCACGGACAAGGATGGCGCTTTTACGTAAAACAGCCATTCGAATATCAGAAGTTTCCGCCAGTCCAAGTCGGCACTAAAATGTTTTTCGAACTTGGTATGGTTTTCGGTATTTGAACACAACATGCAAACCGTCAGTTGACAAAATATAGAAGAATAAACTTATTGAGGAAGAGCTTACCGTGTTTGATTGGGGAAGTTCTTACCTTGAAGATGTTTTTCAGTTTTTTGGGGTGATGCAGATGGAATTTTTTCTGGGCATTCACTACGACAGAGAAACTGTATTATCCTCCTTGCACTAATAATAATTCCTTTTTCTTTCAGGAGGTCAGTCCCGCGTAACTGGTGAAAAGTACAAGACTGATTGACTGATGGCTATTTCCATTATAACTTTCGTATTTTGCAGAAAAAGCTTTTACACCATGATTTTTATATCACCTGGGTTTTGTGGTTATTACTGGTTCAAAGGTTAAGTAAAAGTGGTATTTCTTTTTAGAGTGATTCATTAGCTTTTATCGTTTCTTGAAGCACTTATAAGATAAAGAAAAGTATATTTTGATGTAATTTTTGTTGAGTAGGCGAACCTTCCCTAAGCTTGAATGCCGCTGTTTTTTTTATTATTGTTATTTTTTTCATATTCCATTTTATTTGTTTTGCTTTTGTTCAGTTTACTTTAGCGACTTTTAGATCCGACACCGAAAACACGATACGCGGCAAAAACAAGTACTGGTCACGACTTTGGGATATTGTCGCAGCTTACTGTACCATCCGAAATTATAACTTTTTCCTGTTGCGGCCGGAATAGCGCATAAATAAACGTTACGGTTAGATTAGTGCGATAAGCGATTTAGATTAATAAATTAAAAAAGTAACTTGTATTCCAGTGACTCAATGCAAGTTGTGCCTACTTGTCTAACCTAAAAGTGCCTAATACTTTTAATTATATGTATGGCAAAATATTCCTTCGAAGACTCAAAGCGATGAGCTTTTTTTTTTACTTTAATGCAGAACCAGTAAATATACATCACTTCTTAAGTTTTGAAATTGTTTAATTAACATTGAATTATTTAAATTTCATGACGTTATAATGGTTTAGGCAAGCCCAACCTCACCTTTCAAGTTCTGTAGGGCGACTTCAGCAACTAAATGTGGACGGCATATGAGAAAATGTGATTGTCAAACGAAGTTAAACGATTAAAAAGCTTCACATTTACACTATTACTTAGTGAATTATTTCGGTATTGCTTGTGGGATCGGGTGTCGAGAGATTGATTTTTGGATTCAGATACTTCAAAAGCTCTTCAGAAAGGGAATTTAACTTTTATTAGCTATTATTAATGATACACCGGAAAAATCTCTCTTACTTTTTTTTTTAGTGATTTTATAGATGAAAAATAATAAAAAAGCCGTTATGTTTAAGTAAGAGTGGTAAGAAGTCCATCTTCTTTGCATATAAGTTATCTTTACTGAACCAATATCTCTTAACGAATGCCTTTCGTACCGATATCAGTTCTAAATGTGCACTTAATATAAATTGAATTAGCTCATCTGATTATTTTGTAAAAGTGGGTAACTCATTGAGAAGAGGTTTTCGTGTGTAAGTTATAAATGAATCAATATTTTTTTTCCATTAAGCTAAAAATCAAACAGACTGTCTTTATTTTTAACTTGCTGACAATGAGCGTAAAAATGTTTTCAAACTTTTGTTAATCGTGTAGTACCAGTATGTACAGACTGACAAATTCGTTCATGGTCAATATCAAATTGAACTTAGAAATCGGACATTTGGAGAATGTGTTAAGGGTACACATTAAAGGTAATTGTTAAAGGTACTAAATTATTTTCGTTTAGCTGGTGGTCTATATATTTCTTATATGGAAATATATTCGAAGGAAAAATTTTCGAGCTTTTGTATGGTATTAATTACTATTATAAGTACGCTCGTGCAAGCCTGACAAATTCGTTCATCGTGTCGATACAATATGAAATGAACTAAAAATCGTGGTCTTATTGTAGTTTTCGACGTCTACTGCAATGTTCACATTAGACATAGTATGCGAGAAAATCAACATAAATCCCGATGACATATTAATGGTAAAGCACAAAAAGATATAAGTCACCTTTAATTAGCCTGGAGTTGAAACACTTCTTTCGACGTTTAACCTTCTTGTCCTCGCACCGCACCGAGACTACAGCAAACTATAATAAGGCCAGTGACGATTTCCCTTAACCTTCATCTATAATCTGATATTTCTACAACGCATTGTCGATAAGATTTAAGGGAAAAAAATATTAAAATTAGAAAAAACCCTACCATTGCCGACCAAAGGTTGCTAAAAGAACGTGATAGTAAAAAGGGCACATTGGAACAGAGAACAATTACTAAGTTCCGTCTCAAACTATTTTTTAAGTCTTGGTTTTTGAAAGTGAAGCTCTGATACGATAAAAACTTTAATGGAATGGGCGTACTCAACGTTCAACATATTTAAATGAGAAATCAAGTTTTTCTTTATTAAAGATTGAATTTTTTTCTCTGCCGCTAGATGACTTGACAGTGTAAAGAATAGAGATCTAAATGAATAAACAGAGCCTTAGTTATAAAGTAATAAGCTGAAGTCGGGAAAGCAAGCATATTTAAGTACTTTAAACCATTTAAACCATAACTTATAAAAAGGGCGAGGATATCTTTTTATCCGAATGTCTTTGAATTTTGCTTCTCCACGCCGCTCATTGATTGGTCCTTATTCACTTCTACTGAAGCAAATGCAAGAGGAAAATAAGTAAAAAAGACGAAAAAAAAAACCCTTTTGATTATATTCAAAAGTGAGCAATATTGCGACCTAAAATATAAATATATCATTCTTACCAGTTACTATACTGAGACAATTTTTCAGTTCCTTTCCACTGAAATCTGCACGTTTCGTCATGAGGTTAAATTATTATTCCCTTTTATTTCTGATCATCCTTAATGTAAATACCTAAGAGGCTGAGAGAGATAATTTCGCGCGGCTAACTATTAACAAGAAATTTGAAACGTGCTCTTTATATATTTTTAAGTAAATAATGTTCGTTGAATATTAGAAAATTTCAGAGAAAGTATAGACAGAGTAAGGAAACTAAGCCCTGTGGCGTGAGAACTACTAAAATCTGATTCGCTAAGACCACCTGATATATGAACCTTACGCTTCTTTATTTAGCCACGTGGTTAGAATGCCAAGAAATCAGCCACTTTCCTTATTGTTTTTTATTACGTAAGACTCAAGCTTCCTTTTGCGGTTTCTTCTGATCGGGGTTGCTTAATGACCGTGCCTGAGGCAAGACGCATTAAATTAAGTTTTGTTACGGGAGGGCAGACGAATTAAAGTGGGTAGAATTATGTCTACTCTTTACATACATTGGTAAATTCAATAAAAATTGCCCTTCGAGACGAATTTCATGTAATAATGTTCCCTCGGGAAGGTGGCTCCCGCTCTCGCGTGCTTGTAAGTCTATCGAAGTTTATACCCTGCTGAGACGGACAAATTGACCTAATTCCAAATCTCATTCCGGGATATCACAATGACATGGAATATTTTTCTAAAGCTGCAGTTTTGCAAACGCACACGTCATATGAATCCATTTTCGGTGGGGTGCAAATCAAACAATATAAGCAACAATAAAAGTTTTCCTTATGTTTGTCAGCTCTCTTTTCTAAATGTCACGGAAACTGAAATTCAGACTAGTCAGTAAATTTAGCCAGCTTGTATTAAAATGTACTATACTAAGGTCAGAGTATTTGGGTAGCTAGCGAGCTGAAATTAAAATGACAAATGAATTAAAAAATGAAACTTGACAAAGCTGCTACTTCCACAATATTAGAAAATATCATGATCTATTAACAAAAATGTTTACGGTTCGTATCTCTGATTTAGACTTAGACATTCTTCTTTTTGCAGAATGATAGCTGCGCATGTTGAATTTACGATTGTAAAAGTGTAATCCTTTCATAGTACTCAACTCTGTCTTAGTGCAGTGAACCAAGGTTCCTATGGTTTGATATTTGAGACTGTCATGAAATTCAAAGAAGTACCATTTAAACGAATATAAGTATATACGCTAGCTTTGAGTCTTTTTATAAAGTACTTGAGTGTGCCCATTCAAATGAAAGCAACAAAAAGCTGCTTTCATGTGTACTTACCTTTTATTAGCAGTAGAAGTTGGTTCTAAGTTTTTTTTAACGTGAATAAACGCCTAGACAGTGGAACTTATGAATTGCTTCGCAGTCCAAGAGAACAACTAATTTTGATATTACTTTACTTTTGAAATTTGCGTAATTCAAAACTTCTCGTGAAACATTCAATATAATTATTCTCCATAAAAAAAACAATAGTTGACTCATCCATACAAAGTCAGTTCACCAACAGTTAACTAATTCTTTTAACTCGAATCTTAAATCACATGACTTATCACATGATCAAAATTATACGTTATTAATTTAGGCGCTCGAAAGTCTCGGCAAATTTCAGGAGCCGAAATCAAATACTCAAATCAAAATCTCGGATGAATAAACGCGGGTCGAAGCTAACAAACTAGTTCATTTTGTTTAGACAACTGATAGTGTTTTCTTGTTATCTGAATTAAGAAATGGTAGGCGTGCAGCGTGCAACCATCGAGTTATGGATGCACGCGGGAGGTTGCCGCAAGCAAAAAAGAGTTCCGAATCGCAAGAGTTGCTCGAGGCGTAGCCGAGAGCAACTCTAGCTTCGTGATTGCTTAGCAAACCTCCCAAGTGCATCCATAACTGGATGGTTGTACAGCTGCAACGTTTACCATTTCTTTTATAGCATAATCGAAAGAAAAAACATTATTTTACTATAAACGAGTTTATAGATGCTGTCCCTGCGTAAACAAATCATGCCAAAAACTTGACTTCAATGAAGTTTTCTTTCGCTTAATCAGCCGTTCTCCATCTCAAGGTATTAAAATTGCAAAAGGGTTTTTTGTCTTATACTAAATGGTGCCTCTGTCTACTTAAATACTTCTATAAGGGAAACCTATAGCACAAAAACTATAAACACCAAATCAAAGACTGTTTGACTTAAAATGAAATCAATGTGTGAATGCAGTAAACTTAAAGTGATAATAATCCAAAAAAAAATTACTATATTTCTTTTATAATAACCAGTAAAACTAATTTTAAAAAGACGTTGATTAGCTTCGTATAAAAATGTGTCCAGGAAAATGGAGCCGAAAGTCAAAATTGCAAAAATTCGCCGACACAGCCGGCGCTGAAGTGATGCGTGAGCAATGCCTTGTCTTACGATCGTTCTTTAAAATACTGCCATGAATGAAACCGAACAAAATAATAGACAGAGAAGTCTTTTTTTTTTAAAGTATTGGAAAACCGAAATGTTTCTTTACTGAAATGAAATTCACACTATAATTCCTGCGTCATCCACTTAACTAAAATTAGACCAAAGCTACACAACAAAGCTGAAAGGTCAATAACACAAAGCTAATTGATCCATGCACATTCTCATTTCAAAACGCAATTTTCTCTACTATAACAGACAAAATGTACCTTAAATACCGGGCTTATATCCTTTTAAAACTTCGCTCGCTCGGTTGTTCCACCTCGAAGTAGTCAATGATGAAGTCCTCCAAGGCAAATTTGTCGCCTGATCTTTTCAGTTTACTTCAAAGCGAGAAATGAGTATTTCTTTATTTTTCTTCCTTTCATTTGTATATTAAACCAGTGCAATTTTTCACCACACAAGAGAGGAGATTTTCTTAATTTGCCTCAATTTTACCGCGCTAGCTTTTTTTTGACGTGCACCAATGGGCAAATGGTAGATGGCTAACTGACCAATCAGAGCGCGTGCTTTACTTTTGTCATGTTATACTATAACAACTGCAATAATTATCGGGTCATTTAGCGACTAAAAACGGGTACACTTTTGAACACTTTTTCGTTGTGGGAATTTTTTTTCACGCCGGCAATAGGTAAGCTAGCTAGAGAGAGATATTGTCTCCGTATTTTTGAAAGTTTATTTTGACCCATAACTTAAAATTCTTGAGATTTTTTGTGGCTTCCATTTTTGCTACTACGAGAGATTACGTGGTTATAAGTGGAGATTTTTTTCTTCACGTCGAGCAATACAAAATTATGTTAATCAAACACAAAAAGTTTCCCAGAGTTTCAGTCAATTTTTATAATAGCAGACTCCAGAGTGAGGTTGAAAATTTTCTTAAAAGGGCCTGACATATCGTGTGGGCTGGTCCCACTTGGCATGAAGAATTTCACTTGCTTACCCGACTGCTGTCCCTGCCATTAGTTGTGAATATTATAAATATTTTCATTTGTTGTCGCTGCCTGAATCAGTAACTTCCCGATAAGTCTGAAGTCATACGAGCAAATTCTCTTTCAGTTTTAGCTTTTCAATGTGTCTACTTCGCTCGAATAATTCGATTCGAGAATGAAAAGGCGTTTAAAATTCACAAGAAAACTCTTATTTTCGATCAAAGCGTTAAACGTCATTTCTCCTTCAATATTCTCCTGTTTTTATGTAAACGAAACTTCAGTCATCATTTTTGACCATAGTTTTGACCAAAACTCAAAATTTGCACAAAATTGTAGATTTGAATCTGAAGCCGTGCGGCGAACTTATAAATGATTGTATCTTCTGACACAAGAAAAACCAGTTCTCCTTTAAAGGGACTGGTTCACGATAATGCGCATGCGCGCCGTTTGTCTCTTCAGAATAAATTTGTTGGGTCAACACTAAATTCGAAATCGCCATTACCGGTACAATCATTGAAAATCCTTCGTTTTATTCGGACATCCGTCGCTTTGGCTGGTCTAGTTATACTTCGGTAGTGGTGATTAACGTGTGGTTGTGTCGTTTGACTGGTTACGTTTTAAGAAGACGCAAAAAATAATGTTTTGATCATGGAGGTTGAGAAGAGCATCGTGGCCGTCCGGCAACAGGACGTTCTCAAGAGTCTCTGGAGATAGAGAAGCTTAGCCTATCGATCTGGTATGGTTCTAGGAGTAGTGTGTGGCATACGAAAAGAATACATGACACTTGGAAAGTGGTTAAAGGCATGAGTTCGTTCAACTTTGATTTGATTTTTGACTCCGACCTGTAGTTATACCGCAACAGGCCGCGCGATCTTCACCGATCTGGTACACTTGAAATGTTCCTTGTATCTTTGCTTTACCATCGTATATGTTTAAGAATTGATGTTTTTAAAATAAATTATTGCCTGAATATTCTGTTCATAATCTAGTTTCTTTATGTGTGCTACTCGATAACATTTGTTTTGCGGAACACTGACCCGATGCAACGCGAATGAATTTGTTCATTTGCTGATAAGCAATTGAAATTTATGCTCAATTAAGGATAATCTTTATACTCATACGTTGTGTGTTTTTGTCACCGGTCCGGCGCTATTTGTAGGTATTTCTGGGTTTATATAAGGCGAACTGAGAGAACAGTAATAAGATGTTTGTTTACAAATTTTGTTTGCCGATCGGTGACTGTTTTGTTAGCGTGGGTACGACCTCGTAAAAATACACGTTGGTAAATGTTTCTTTCAAAGCAGGACAGGGCTGTAAATCTTATTCTTATCGGCTGCAACATATATCTGAGGAGTAGCAAAGAATAAAATTGAATTATGGGGATAAATAAAATCAAACCAAATGCCCGGAAATACTCTCGCGTCGCGAACAATTAATTTGAATTTTGTAAATTTACTTGCGTGCATCTAACTCGCTTCCGATTGGTTGAAAAACAATCAGCTACTGTCAGAACTCACACATGCGCATTATCGTGAACCAGTCCCTTTAAGGCGCGAAAGATCAGTGATATTGCAAGGAACACAAAGACCATAAAACCTAACCTTGTGCAGATGGCAGATGTGTTAAACGCCTTAGTTAGATAAGAGAAACTAAAAAAAAAAATTCAAAAATGCGCAAATGGAGATCATGAACGTGGGAGGCTCTGACGCTTTTGTTCCTTGGGGAAATGCGATGGATATTTTGTTTATTTGGAAGATTAATGAATTAAGAACATCATAGGTTAAAATTAGATCAATTAGGTTAAAGAAATGTCGGATCAGCTAAACCATGTCATTTTATCTGGTGAATCTTCCCCACGTTAAGATTTCTTTTAACTTGAAACTAGTAAAACAGCCAAAAAGAGGTGGGATATAAATGTTCTCAGAGATAAAAAATATATATACGTGACTGTATGAATGGATTTACAGGCCTAGTTTATTTTTTGTTTTCTTTTTTGTCATTGTCTAACTTGGCAGGTAACTTTATCAATTATTGTATCTTCTTTTCTTCATATATGAAAGTCTATATAGGTTGTAGAACAAACCAACTGGAGGCTTAGTCATATAATATAAATTTCATGATCAATTGCACAGCGATCACGATAACTACTTTTTAAAATGTCTCGAGGGTAAAAAAATCATTTTAAGCACGGATGAACATCGGCTGACGCAAATTGAATAATTGTTTAAAAGGATACATTTTTAGATCCACCAACTACACGCAACTATTCGAATAGCTGTCTCTAAATTTTCTAAGCAAATCATTCCTTCTAGGAATCAGAGACGAATTAAAGTAGCTAAATTAAAGAGATTAAATTGGACCGGCTATTTCGAGTAAGCTTGAATTGTAGATAATCGTCCGCATGACTATTCAAATATCGAAGCAACTTCTCTACACCCACCTTAAGCTAATGAACAAGAGGCTGCTATTTTTGATTTAAACAGCTGTTTTAGTTGACAAAATAATTTGAGCCAAGGCATTGTGATTGCAGTTGCCTCCCATGAAAACCTTTCTCTCAATCAATGAACGAAACAATTATAACAATAGATTTGTATCTTCAATTTAGGTTATCTTCCACAAATTATCGCCTTTAAAGGTTAATAAAATAAGGGCGGAAATAGAGGAAAATGTAAAATTCTACATTTGCCAGATTGATCTTTAGTGTGAAAACGTGGGTCTATAACGTGGCTATATAAATAATAAAAGGGATTTTTTTTGCTTTATTTATAATCAATATTGGGGCTGTTGTCACCGAACAAGCTAAAAGGTAAAGGCGGTTAAAGAGGAAAGGTTAGTTGCTGGTTTGATCTTTTCACCCGAAAAAACCTTGGTTGACTATTTCGACCGTTCATCTATTATTTATCACAAAAAAGCTTATAGTGCGCTATAAATTTAGCCTTTTAATTTCGGTTGGCAGCTCTAAGTAGCCACTGGAGAGATATCTTTTTTTCTCATTTACTGATTGAAATTGTCCCTACTAAATCGAGTTCATAAATGATCGATAGGAATATAATGCGTCAATCAGCTTATCAAGTAGCACAGGACAAACTTTCCGAACTTAACTTACAAAATACCTTACACTTATCCTCGCAGTTTACGTGTAAGATCAGCTCAAGAACTTTAAAAGACGATTTATTATCATGGCATTACTGTACAGATTCAAAGGCACTTGCTTAGTCCATTGGCCGTGGTTTGCGCCCTTTGTAAACCGGTTAGCAAACTGTACTGATTTCCCTTAGTTATCTGCAATACCAAAACGAGCTTCAGCCAGCCATTAATGATCGATTGCCATCGCCTTTAATTTGTAACCGTTTGTAGCAACTGGTCCCTGGCAATTAAACCGGCTAATGAACTTAACTTGGTTAAATTTTATCGATTCTTTTTCATTTGAAATTTCAGCTTTCTATGTCTAAGTGTTCTTTATTGCACACACAGCCGTAAAAAGCAATGTATTTTTTAAAACGGCTCCTTTCAAATAAAACGAAGCTGTTGTATTTAACACGTCAGTCGCCGAATCTTCGCTTAATGGATGACAATTCTGCCCTAGCTATGGTGAAACGCCAATTAGGGGCTTTCATTCTCTTTGACTCAGTTTAATTAAGTGGCGGGACTTCAGTTGACTGAAAGGTTAATCATATGTATTGCACAAAAGAAAATGGTTGACCTTTTTCGTAAAGCTTTATTTAGATTTTAAACAACAAAAATCGGAAAGCTCTAGGAGCTTAAGCTTACGTTCTGATTGCGTATTAAAAATTCTGAAACAGGGTGTACACTGAAAACTGATCTCCTTTCCAAGTTCACTGGATTTGTTCTTTTCCGACTATTAGAGGCGTATAAACAATTTATCTATTTTTTTACTTCCATTAGCCATGTTGAACTTCATTTCTCTCTCTTTAACCGGCTCCTACGATAGCTTATTTTAACGGCAGGGTCAGTTTGCCCAGTTTAATGACCCTAAGTTGAACTTGATTTATCCAGTTTCCTAAACCTAATCACTAAACTTCAGAGTTATTAGTGTTTTGGACTTGATTAAACACAAAGCCACTGTAAGCTTTTAATGATTTTTATGTCATTTTTATTTGCAGTAAAAATTTTACATTGATAACTTCCTTTGATCTGAAATCAGTAAGATGATCGATAAATAATACAGACTCGTGAGCCCGTAACTCGGAGCGAGCAACTCAGTTGTGCCTATGCAACCGGCAACGGTGTTTATTTTTAGATCGATTTTCTCTCGAATTTTGTCTCTTAAATGAGCCTTACTAATCAGGCAGCAAAAACTGGAGACTGCAAAATAGTATTTAATATGATGTTTTGATTAAATCCACTCTTTCTTAGTTAAAATTTTTGTCATTATCTTACTCTGGATGCGCCCAAATACGGGACGGTGCGGCCTCCATTTTCGCGGGAAAAAGTACTCCAAAATGATACTAATGATGTGAAAACGCCTATAGGCTAAAATTGGGGGTTTGCCCGCTCTGAGCGAATTTTTATAGGTAATAGCATGATTTATAGTGATATTTGACATAAATACCACGAGTGATATTTCGAAATTGTTATACGTAATTTCACGAGCCGTTAGGCGAGTGAAATTTGAGACAATTTTGAAATATCACGAGTGGTATTTATGCCTAATATCACGTACAAATCATGCTATTATTTGTTTATACTACTACCCACAAAAGGTTTGTAATTTTCACATATAGGTATTTCAAATTAGGCTGAAATATCACTGCTCTAAGCCAATCAAATGGCAGAAATGTCTCATGTAGTAGTATAAATCTCAGTATTTGGAAATACAAGCTACAATTAACAAGGTCCTATGTTTTGTGCTAGCACGGCTACCAAGCCGTACGATCAAGAAAGCAAGCTCTAATACGATTTTGCGTACTTCCTTGTAGCCTTGAATTTCAATATAATGAAGACCTCTGTGTTGCTCTGCTTAGCAATGTCGGCCCTTTTACTCTCCTCTCTTATAAACGACACACAAACATTAACTCGGAAATGGTACACAAGACGACTCTTACGAAGGACTGTGCCTCCGAAGAACCACAGGGTCGCCAAGGCTCCCACTCGTCCAAGTACGTCAAGCTCTCTGAATTCTGCAAGCTATATCTTGACCTAGTAACCTAACCTTAATTTAATTATAATTTATCTTTATTTAACCCTTTAAACCATAAGGTCAAAATTTGAATTCTCATTTGTTGTCCCTATTCATTTCCTATAGAAGAAGTGAGGATAAGTTGATAAAATATTAAGCAAATTCATCTTGTGTGATCATGTCCGATATTCTTATGACCACTCTGTTTTACAAAGCATTGATATTACAAGGAGAAATTTGATGCTGATCACTCTTAGGGCTTAAGGTGATTCCCTGGTTTTGCACTGCGCATCTCTTACTGCGCATAACAAGATGGCCTCCGTAAAACAGAGCTTGTGAAGTAACATTATTAAAATGAAGTTGACCGAAGAGAAACGCTATTGCAATTTTTGCTTGCGGTTGTTTCTTGCCGAGGTAAGACTCAGTGTGGTGGGAATGTGCATAACGTAAGCAGTACGCGTGTTGCTGAGTTCGACTTCCTCACGGAGAACCTCGATAGTGAATGTTTAATCTGTGCTTATTCACTTTGATTTTCATTTAAACGCTTTCTTTATCACATTGTGTCCTAAATGTGATATCTCGATGTAAATTCTGTAAAGACGGATTTTTTAATACTTTCTTTCCCCTTTCGCATACATTCTATTTTGAAACTCGCCCCAGTCCTCTCTCAAAGATCAATGAAAATGCATTTGGTGCGCACTTTCTGCAGCTCTGGCTACCGCAAAAACGAGTACGGTGACCCCCATTTTTTATTGCATGATTTTAATAAGGACAGTGCTTCCTTTCGGTGAGAAAAAAATTGGCACAAATCTATGTTCAGTTTTTTGGCAATTTTACTAAATTGTACGGATTGAGCTATCACGTGTCGAATAGCGCGTGTCCAATTTAATTCTACTTTGGAGAGTAAAGTAAAAACAAGGGCATTACAGGGCATTTTTCTAGTACGTAAGTGGATAAACAATACATTAAAGTCAAATTCTGTGCGATAGCACATGCATCATTGAAAAAATCTTTCCTTTTTGTCTAGTTTTGGGCTGGGCGCGGTTTTTGTCAAAGGGTCCAAAATAGCCGTATTTGTCAGCATTGTGACGTCAAAACGAGCACGGTGACCCCCACTTTTTATTACCTTTTTATCATCTTCTTGACTTGTTACATCAGTGTACCAAGTTTCATCTACAATCTCTGTTAGGTTCTTTTACTAGGGAATCATCTTAAAGGGTTAAAGAGCTATACCACGGTGATTTCTTAATTCAGTTTTGATCTTAAAACTTTTTTAGCTCAACAAATTTCAATTAGTATGTATTCTCGGCTTTTTCTCGGCCATCTTTTCTTATACTTGAAACTCTAACAAGCAGATAGGGAAGTCTACAAATGATTCTATTACAATAAAATCAAAGTATGATCGGTTTTGATTATTTTTAGCCATCACAAGGATTCATTTTTAATTTGAAAAAGCTGGCCCACTTTTTCAGGTTTCCATCCTAGACTTCGACAGGCAAAGATTCCGGGTCAGCCTGAATTTTTTTCAGGTTATTTCTTTTCAAGCGCTAAGGTTGAAAGAAATTATAGTTGGTCGTATGAGGTATAAGCCCGTTTTACAGTACAAATATAATCTTAAGCTGTATTTAAGGCTACTTTGTATCTATAAAGCTTTAACATTAAAAAAAAAAAAACGATTTGAAGAATACCAGACCTCTCGCACAGAAGGCCGCGCACTAGCCAACTCAGTTCCAATCCTTGTTCGGCTTTGTCATGGTGACAGTTTTAAATTAATCTAAAATTGGGGTACTTTCTTGGTGTTGCGTGCGGGTGATAAAAAAAGAAACAACCAAGTTATGCACTGAAGCACGACGTACCAACTCCGCGGTAGGGTCAGCTCATTGACCCGACGGCTATGTCATGCTAACGAGCGCTAATGAGGGCGAAACAGCTGTCCATGGCTTCCACTGCCGGGGTGATATGGTTGTGCTCATGCTTAACGTACTGGTCATACCGCGGAGTTGGTACGCGTGCTTCAGTGCATAATTTGATTGATGCAAAAGACGCTGAATAATAATACCCACACCGCAACGAAAGCGAACCAACAATTGTTTCACTTACTTCAGTTTGTTTACACAAGCTAAGTGCGCTGAGATAAACCGACAATTGAGTACTAAAGAAACAGTTCTAAAAAGTATGGTAATGTCACTTTCAAGTTAAGGTTCAGTGGACAAAAGAGGTCTTTTTTTTCTTACTGATTTTTCGTATATACTTATTTTCATACAGGCAACCTTCTAGCAGCAAACATTGTGCAAGAAACAGAACCTCGAACTGAGCTCGAACGGTGACACCAGCCCCGTCGGTAATTTTTAAATTCAGCTGCAAGGAGCAAAGATTTTGAATATGATAAAAGAAGACATTCATGCATTAGAACTTGCATTATATTTATTTACAATTTTTATGCGCACTTCACACAATTAAAAGCAAATGCTAGCTCTTGTCGTTGTTTTGTTTACTATCTGCAATGGAACAACAATTCTACTAGGAAAAAAGTTCGAAATCTTATTGGTGGGCATAATGGAACGATCAATTTCGTGTTCTTTAATAAAAATTAGAAATAACGAGAATAATTGTTTTACTTTTCTCTAATACTGGCTACTAATTTACATTAACTAACGGTGCGTGTGATCTAATCATCTACCCGCACTCCTACCTACTCATTAGAGGTATAAAAGTATTCATTATTACTTTGCTGTGAGAGTTTGCCATTAAGCGTTTGATGATGATGCACCATCGGGAGAAAAACGTTCTTGCTTTTGTTAGATCCCTCGGAGTGTTTTTAACAAAATCAAGAACTGCAGCTCATTCCCTGTTATTAGAAACGTTTCCGAATGCCGTTGTCGGCGTGGTTTCGTGAGTTCTCTGGAGCTCGCGGGGGACGACTCTGCTCGGTCGGCTATATATCTTTCCCGAAAACTGACCCTTAACTCATCCTTTCGACGGTCACTGTACATGTAGCTTTAATCAGCATATTTGAAGCTGTGGTGGTTGTTCTGTTTGTAGACCCTCCATCTTGGCAACATTTTTAAACCTGAAAGCACGCATAGAATGAACGGAATATCGAAATGGCCGACGCCTCTCTTCTCTTTCCCGTCAGTCATTGCGCTCCCGGCATCGTTTTCCCTCTCCTAGCCTCTGCGCATTTCAGAACCAACGTAAGCACAAATGTAATAGTCTTTGTAAAAAGGAGAGAGATTTGGCGGGCCTTGTGTTTGGCTGATCAACAACGGGTTTATGGAGCTTACAGTTCTTACAACTAACAGCCATTACTGCGTATACGTTAAAAGTTAAAATCTTCATGCCTAGTCTATATAAATGGCATCAGTTATGACTGCATTAATATCACGATCATCGGTTGGAAATAACTTGTTTTTCTAAGGCAATAAAAATACTTACGTACTGAAAAAAAAAAAATCACAAGACATTTAAAGACTATCATTACAAGGCCACTATAACGTTTAATCGGAATAAAAAATAATTCTTATGAACAAGATGTTTTATTCTCAGTCCTGGCAACATGGCAGCAAGGTATGCGTGTTACGCAGCTGGAGATTGACCATTGTCATGTCACTA
The DNA here is from genome assembly GCF_958299795.1 of Porites lutea. Classification (NCBI taxonomy): domain Eukaryota; kingdom Metazoa; phylum Cnidaria; class Anthozoa; order Scleractinia; family Poritidae; genus Porites; species Porites lutea. Next base: position 48,166,555 of record NC_133203.1, read on the forward strand.
ATTGTTATCAATAGTTCGAGCCCGGCATAAAACGTTAGAACTTTCTAGAATCAGTGGAATACCCGGGGGAGGGGGTACTCGACCGATATTTGGGTATAGGTGAGCTGAAACACAACCCTGTTTAGGACCAAAAAAAAAAATACTAAAATACATGCCCTGTTAAGGACACCACCCTACGGAAGCAAATTCATATTATAGCCATTGCTTTCGTTTACTTGGAGTACAAACAAAATTCATCAAACAAATAAAATCGATCATGCAGACAATACCCTTTTGACAGACTCACACGAAATTATATACCCTGTCTGTCCAGCGGCAGCGGCACATCCCCGTATAGGCCATATGGGGAAGTACCCTACCCCCCCCCCCCCCCCCGTGGAATACGGTATCCCAAGAGCAGATACGACAAAATCTCCTCTATATTTGAGACTGAATACATTGAAGAAGCAAATCATAAGAATCAAAGACAAGGCAAGGGATTGGTCAGGTGAGAAATTGGCGAGGAATTAATAAAAAATAACTAAATATTTATAAATAACTTGCCCTCAGCCCTGCATTGATTTGATTAACCTTGCCATATGTATTTTCAATTCAAAATGGAAAGAATAGTGACCTGTATAGGGGCTAATTCGAAAAACATCTTGCATTCTTACAAAAAAAGTTTGGCAAGAAAACAACAAATGAGAACCTCTTGACCAAGGAGAGATACAAGGATAAAACTTAATCTGCATGTTTTATTTTGTCTTTGTTTATGTGTTTGTTTGTTTGTTTTAACATAATCAACTTATAACATTTAATTATGTTTAAAGATTTAGCGTGTTAAGAGCGCCCGCTAACAATGAAATTTCAAGCATTTCAGACATTTTCATAATATGCAGGACCGCTGCAAATATGTCAGAAAAACTTGCACTTGGTCGTCCCTATTGTTTTCTTCGTATTGTTCAGTACGATTCAATACGTTGTCGGGATACTTGTAAATTAATACTAATATTCATAAGAAGTGACCCCATTTAGCATTCTTTAGAAGCCTAGGGCAATTTCTGTGCACTGCTATGATATTACCCCCCCCCCCCCCCCCCGTAAAGCATTAAATGTTTTCATGTTTACACTTTTCTTCCTTTTGTATCTCAGGGGAGGAGGGGGGGGGGGGAGGATGTACTCCAGGGGTGAGGGTGTTGGTACGCTCACTCTATTTCACACAACAAAAATATGTGATTTTCCTACCCTATTTCTACCCTGGACCACTGTTCTCAAAAAGAGAAATGAAAAAAGACTTATACTCAACTCCAGACCCCTGTACCAGACAAACAGAAAAAAAAACGTACAGTATTTTGACCTAAGCGATTGAAAACTATCCCGATTTTGACCATAAGTAGTCAAAAACCATACTACTTGGGTGGTAGTTTGTTTACACCAAAAATAGGCGAAATCATGCGGAGTCTATGTGGGAGAGAACCAATTATGCTCGGTCAGTGGAATCTATTAATGATAATTTGCTTGTCACGTATCATGATCATCAGTTCCATGGATGCAGGTTGGTAGTTTTTGCAGTTTTTGCTTTTCTCTGTGCTATCTGTTGTTCATCGTTTTCTCGTTTTGTTCCCTCCTTGTCCAGTTGTTTGTTAGTTTTTCTTAATCAGTAATATTTTTTCGTTTTCTTTAGTCGACTCGTTCACTTAGGTTAACTCCCTTACCATTTGATCGTTTGGCATTAATTTCTTTGAGCGTTCATTTTTTTCTTTAAGTTTTTATCTGTTTGATTATTAACACCAGTGATGATAGCAGATAAACGAATGAAAGCACAGTATTTATTCCCATTTTTTTTGTTGAATATGTTTCCTAAGAGGCCGTAACATGTAATTTGTGGTATAAACAATGATTCATTATTAATATGTTGCTTATTAACTGCAAGTCGGCGAAAGAGAACCCTTACAACTGTTCACTAGATGTTCGGTACGAGAATGGGACCTGTATTTGGGTGTGTCGTCCGACTATGCTTCGAAAAACGTCAACGGTCAAACTAACAATATGGGTGAAAATCTTAAAAATCTTAAGTGAGATAAATCCGAGGTTTTGTATCAGTACGTATAACCATTATCTTCTCAATTTACTCACTAACAAGCAGATGACTTTTAAGTTATATAAGATTATTTTTTTTATAAACCATCTGTCAAAGCCGTCTCCATACGAATAGCATGTTTACTTTGTTCTTGCCAAAGACATTGACTCATTCTCTCCCTGGCTTTGGAGAAAAGCCAGCTAGCCAGCTATAGCTAGGGATAACTAGAAAGAATTTGAACGTTACGTTGCATGAAAAGTATTAAGTGAAACAGCAAAAGTTGGTTGGTTGGATAAAATGAACTCTCTAGAACATGTACTAGGGGTTTTCTATAACTGATGTCATGGGCTCCTGCAACAAACCGATATTTTATTGGTAGCTAGTTGGTGTTGCGGACAGGAGTGATTACCGAACTCATTACCAAATGACTTAATTCAAGCAATTTTAAAAAAGACACGGAATGATAACTCACACCTCAACACAAAAGCGAGCTAACAATGGTTTCCCCAACAATAAGAAACACCCTTCTTATTGGAGTAATCAATGTTGTTCTCAGATCCTAAATTATGAACACCCGTATCAACCTCGAAAGCCTGGGGAGAGTAAAGCTACATTTGCCCCAGTCCTCAGGAGGGGAGTCGCAGAAGTCAGACATGCCCTTCGCTGTTTACAAGGTCAAATTTTCAAGCAGTGAGGCGTGCCTACCGGAGTTGCGCAAGGCTGCCGGTGCGAAAAGCTTCCTTCAGGACAATCCGTGCCTCAAAAGCAATATGGTTCCATGGTACTCAAGACGAATCCTAACTCTGGCGGTGTTTTTATTGCTATTTATAATACTGTCTCTTGTAATGACTGGTCTGTTTATCTGGAGAGCTCTTTTCCACGGTTCCAAGAATAGTGAAGGTAGCACTGTAAATCCATCTATCAGTATCTCACAGGTAAGCTGCTTAGCTTATTCCAAAAAAGCGCATATATATATTTAAGCATCAAAGTCCCTTTCCTAATGGACTCAAAATCTGATATGCATGATCTCTTTTCAACGAGTAGGTGAACCATTGTCTTATCTTGAAGAAAAATATAATATTCAAGCAAACAAACCTAGTGAGGTTTATTGTATGCAACCTGCTCATCCCTTAATACAATCATATGTACTTTGCACCCCAGTACAACGTGTACTACAAGATTTTTATGCGCCATAAAAATATTCTTTCGATCCATATTTTTCGCTGATTTGTGAAATCCACGCTGTTCTGTGGATTTGCAAGCATTATTATTACAACTGTCCACGTATCACTGGTAATTTACCAAAAATTGAAACATGTTGAGTGGGTGGATTCTGCTGTTCAAGTTATTTTTTCGTAATTTAAACGGGGACGACAGGTGGGCATAGGATCGATAGAATGCTCGAGAGGAGTAAAAGAATCGTAATCATTTCTAGTATTAAGGGAAACTGAGTGTGACTCTCTATCTCATGACACACCCTTCGGTTTGAAATTTTTCAGTACTGTCTTGGTTGCAGTTTCTCCTTAAATCTTTCCATTTTAAGAATTTCTAGAAGCATATCTAAGCAAAAAATAAAATGTATTTTACTATAACTGTATTATAAAAACATGCTGTTGACGTATTAGGACGCAGAGAGTGCAGATACAGAAACTCCACTTTCAACGGAAAGGGATTTTATCTTGCCACATGACCGTAACATAGATGGAGCTTTGAATGGAAAGATGTTTTGTTCGCCTTGAAGTCGTCCGCGTATTTGCGTACCAATAGTTTTAATGCGTTTAAAGAGAATCGTAGCGTGTGTTTTGCAATTAAATCTAATTAAAAAACTAATCGCCCGTTATTAAAGATAGAAACCTTTTTCTCAGGGCAAAAATGGATCGAGAATAATGCTTGGCTAAAACAAAAAGTGTTTTTTCTTGGTGCGCATGCATTTAAAAAATTATAACATGTCCGGTAAAATAATTTTGAAGTGAAGTAGGGTGGCAAACTAAAAGAAAAAAAAGGATCATTATTTACACTTAGAAGGCGCGGATCCTCTTTTTAAAAAGCAAATTTGCTCGTGAAGACGGAAGCGACGATTTTAAATAAGAGTTAATGGACTCAGCCAACTTAATAGAAAACTCATTTCAAAAGCAAAAAGTAAATAACGTCATTCTTCAATTTTGACAAATTTTAATTCAATGATCCTTTAGATGTATTTCGCACAAACTTTTTTTTTGAGATGATCATATGTAAGGTCATGTACAATTTCGTTATTTTTCAAAACCTCATTATACATTTAATTCTTGTTTGTTCTGAAATCAACGCTGTCAAAATGATTGAATTCAATTGACGTTAAACGTATTCTCTAAGCGGGTGATATACAAACATAACTTATGATATTGCCCATTATTACAATATTGCCCGGAAAATAGAGGGACATTTGACAATGGCCTTCGAAATTAAAGTCTATATTTCTTTTGTAAGGCGCTGCTGGAACCCAATAAAGTGTAATAAATTGCTTGCGAAGCAGGTGGAACCAAAACGTTTCAGAGACCGCCACCTTTTCACAGAACTTTAATACACAGATGTTAAGCCCTAGATTCTGTTCTCGATCGAATTTAGAAATCATTAAAAATTGCAAGAGTCAACTAAAATAAACGTAACGGCTATTAGTCTTCATCAGTTGGCTAAAGCCAGAATAATACAAAAAGGTGCTGATAAATTTGTTGTTGGCTGGTTGCAGTAGACTAAACTTTAGTCTATGAATTGAAATTGAAATTGTTACCTTTATTTGAAACATTCGTTTTGTGAAAATTACAGAAAAATTGTCTTTACATGTAAAAGTTATTGATCTCTTCCCTCAGGAGGCTTCTGGAAACATCCAAAACTCATAAAGGTTTACAGTGTGTTAGTATAGTGTAAATAACCTTTTTTAAAGAAATTTTTGTCGCCGGCGGTGCCCTTATAAATCGATGATTAGTAGTAAGTAGATTTGTTTTGAGTTCCGCAGCGAACTATTGTATATAGTGCAAAACAAACCTTACAAAGGTGACAAAATGAATAAGTGAATTTTGATTGGCCTAATAATTGCTTCAATAAGGAGTTTTGCCGCGTGGAAAATTAAACATTAACCTCCCGCATTTTCTTATAGCAGGCGTTGGCCAGCAAATGCGGTATTGTCCCAAATTAATGAAAACGTTTTCACTCGCGGTTCTTCCGGCGGCTGAGCGCCCATGTTATAAACTCTGGATCCGCCACTAATGAAGTCATTGGGGGTATTGGGAAGGGGAAGGCAATGCAGCCATCTTCTTTGGCTTCGTCTTTTTATTTCGTTTTTTTTTGTGAAGACAACTTTAATGATATAGTTCATGTAGGTTACGATAATTAATCAGTGGGCGACTTTTGTTTCATGATTTTTGACCGCTTTTGTAAGACCTTTTACGTAACTTATGTACATCTGTTTGTAGCTAGCAGTCACAGGAGCACCTCCAGTTTCTGACTGTCCCGTGCGAGCAAAAGCAGTGCCGCTGACCAGCCTTCCAGAGAGGGTCAAAAATACACTGGCTGAAATGGACAGAGAAATGGAAACTAAGATAAATGACGATACGGTGAGAGGAAAATTAGGGAGAAAATAAAGAAAAAAAACTCTTACTACTTTTATTTTATTTGTACGGTTAACAGATATAATATTATCAGGCTGGAAGGACCCTGCATGAGGTTAAAACAAAAACAATGTAATCGTTCTCCGTTAACCACTGAAAGTAATTATTGTAAAAACTACGAAAAGATAGCCCGCCAGAGTCCCAAATTATATGAGAAAGATGATTTTCAATCAGTAACCATTTCTAAAACGCTTTCGATTGCACTTCAGAAGCACTTTAACTAACTCCAATTTCTGCAATTTCTGCACCCGTGATCTGAACCCAGTTTTTTAGCCGTTTAGATTGTTATTATACTAACAGTACGGTTTTCAGAGCTGTCGCTAAATTATGGTATTCTTGTATATAGGTATCCATTTTGGCTAACGTTGTATACATGGACAAGATAATTTGGCAGCGCTCGTTTGGGAAAATGAACCGATCGAATCCCCAAGCACCACCACTTTCTGGCAGAACAGCGTTTCCCATAGCGAGTGTTACAAAAGTATTAACGGTAAGAAAAACCTTCTTTTTTATGTCGCTCTTGGTAAAAGAGTAAAACATGAACCCCATTTTAGTGACGTCGATTTTGAAAAAAGGATAAATTAATTTAAAATTATAGTTTGGCATTGAAGCGTAATTAACAGACTTTTTTACCCATCTTCATTATGTTTATCGGTCCACAAACTTCTCTTCAGCCTTGCTTCTCTTCTCGCTTACCACCAAACACATTTTCGTCTGGAAAGAAGAAAAATCACTGTCTGCCGGGGACAACAGAAAAGGATAACCTCTTACTCGCCCTCTCTAACCTACCCGGATATTTCAGGAGATGGGATTTTAAATTCCTTCATATCTGAGTCAACAATCTCTCTTGTTTTTCATTCACCTTCAGGCACTGATGCTTTACAAACTTTACCATGAAAAGAAAGTCAAAACTCTTGATGATCCTTTTAAGAAGTACTTGCCAAGCTTTTCCATCAAGGATCCCTTCAAATCACATGATATTACCCTAAGGTAAATACTTATGTTCCACCCTACAAGGAGGATCCGGGGGCATGTTACCCCTGGTAATTGTTTTGAGGTTAACTCCCTTAAGTCTCCTTTCCTAGGTCTCCAAGTAATTCAGACAGGATAAGGTGGAAATTTTTTTTTAAATTAAATATATATTTGTTTATGAAAAATCTGACCACATTGTCGTAAAATGGTGTGGATCCCCGCTTGCTTCTAGTTAATAAATTACAATAAAAAAAAGTCTCCTTTTCGTTTTTTCTTAAATGTTTAACCTTTTCTTCAGGGAGATGGTTTCTCATATGTCAGGATTACCACGAGAAGCGCCATGTTTTCCTGAAGCAGATGGCCAGGCAGTTTGCAAATGGAACAACAGCGTTATGCTAAAGAGAATACAGAATCTTTCTCTTATCCTTGAGCCAGGGAATAAAGTCAGCTACAGGTAGACGAGATATCCTCATTATTCTTGTTCTGATTGATTGAAATGACATTTCGTGGATGAGCGTTTAACATACGTGTCCTCTTTACATTATATAAAGTCGATCATACCCCGCTTAACGGACACCTCATTTATACAGACAGTTTACTTTGTCCTTATGGAGAAAATGTAAAGGGTTTCTTTCCACATTAAACGCCCTTTATACGAACACCCATTTTCTATGGCCCTATCAGTGTCCGTGTTAAAGGGACTTGACTGTATTGACATGTTAACAGTTTTGTAGAAGTCTGCCTCAGCGTGCATCGCAGTGCGAGACAAAATAATACGGAGCACAATAATAATATGATAAGGATAATACGATTCAACACATCCCATAAGAGAAGCATCAAAGGATGTGTTTGATTAGGATGATCCGGATCAGGATCAGTAACCTGAGATCACGCGGATCATATTGTAGCACATTAAAGGAACCAACAATTCCACCCAGGGAAAGGATTCAGCCGTTCATTTGATATACCACGATCCGGGTGATCTCGGATCATTGATCCTGATCAGGATCATCCCAAAGAAACACACTCAAAGCCAAGGGACACACTCGATCCCAGCCATATCCCTTAAACATGCGCACAGCCCTCTTGGATAATTGCAGCAATGGACAGTTGATTTATTCTTGTTAGGAATAGTCCGTGCAAACCTGGACACAAGTGGAGACGTCCGGTAGTATAACCAATGACTGCATGACTGACCTATTCAGTGCCCATAAGTCCGGTCCGCAACAACGGATCATGCCGCGAAACAGAAAGACTCTTTAATTTTGGCAGTGTCATTTTCATCTGCTTGTTCTTTACATTCCGATGTCTACTGCGCGCTGACTTCCGTTAGCACATGTTTAGTAACTTTAAGGTAGCTCACAAACGAACGCGTTCTAAAATTATAGCAACTATTCATGAAGAAATGACAGGAGATTGGATCAGAGGCATTATGATCGTTCACTGTGGTAAACCCATCCCCTCCGATATATATAGATCAAAGTCTGCAAAGTTTCAGCTCTGTATTACGGCTTTTCCATCAAAGGGACCATGCCATATTTGTTCTTTGTTGTTGACTTTTTCTAAATCCGGACGCCGAAATAATGCTAAATCTGCTTTTCAATACACTGTTAACAATAACACCATATAATACGCAAAAAAGAAGAAGAAGAAAAGAAAGAACAACGTATGGACCTTAAAGACGATATGCGCGGTTGGTCACCGACTGACAGGGCTTAACTTGAGTGCCGTTACCAAACCAAGTTTTGCGAGGGTTATTGCGAGATACGTATTTCTAGTACTGAACTACTTTGTTCCACATGTTAAAGTAATTTAGGTTTTGGGCTGCTTGGTCAAGGCCTCGCTTTGTCACAAAACTCATCCTACGAGGACTGGATACAGGAAAACATTTTTGAACCGCTAGGAATGCAAGATTCAGGATTCAGGTTAACTCCAGAGTAAGTGGCACTATGTTTTTTTGGTCTATTTTAGTTTCATAGCTTTAACCCTTAGGCGAAGTTGCTGTCACCATTGGCCTGGACACACTTGTTTTTTTATTTCGCCCCACGTAGGGTTATCGAAGACTGTTTTGGATTCTGGATTCCAAGCTTTGGCTTCCGGATTCCAAATACTGTCGGTGCTGAGTTCAGGATTCCTTATAGTGGAACTCACTAGATTCCGGATTCCCGTCGTTAGCCCAGAATTCCACTGGATTTCACAAGCAAAAAATTTTCCGGATTCTAGAAACCGGGTGATAGTACATGGGGGGTTTATCGTATGTTTTAGGACTTCCTGACATCACTTATTTAACTGATCAACTGCGTCAAAAACTCGTGAATAAACAATCTAAAACTGCGATATTCCATAAGATACACTGTTAAAAGCCAAGTTTTTTCCAGCTTTTCCCTTGCAATTTACTAACTAAAGGAGAGTGAAGTCGTGTGAACGAGGTCAAAAAATTAAAAGTTGAAGGCCTAAATCGGCCAATCGGTTAATCGGTCAGGTTTCAACAGGCCTAGCCTATTCTGCAAGACGTTTTGCTTCAGCTGCAGACCTTACATCTAATAAACTTTTAAGGGAAAAACATTTAACTTCACGTTTGCCTTCAGGATGAGACAGAAGATTCCCGTGGGATATCTCAAGAAGCTTCCGCTGGAGCCGGTTGAATGGGGCTGGGCGAGCCCTGCTGGGGGTATGTTTACTTCCATAGAGGATATAGCAAAGGTAAAGTTACTTCCTCTTTGTTCCCAGTCGCGTCTTGTTAGTAATAAACCTGCACTTCGTACTGTCAATAAGTAGACGAGGACGACTACAAGAATAAGAATTTTTCAATACTAAGTAGTGTGCGCGAGAGCAAGCGTCATTTTGGCGGGAAAACAAAATTCTACCTCGAGCTTTAGCGAAAATGTCGAAATGGTGACAGAACCAAGCCGTTTCAAATGATAGAAGTTTTATCATTTTGCGATTGGGAGACGGCTTAACCTCCTGCAATAAAAACGCATATGTAAAATGAAGCCACTCAGTGTTCTGTGGTGAAATCTCATCCCCTTAGTCGTTCTTGTTCCCGGAGCCTTGTCCTCGAGTCCAAAGGTCTCTAATAAAAGCTGATTGAAAACGATCAGTAACCACTCTTGAAAATAGATATGTTGCATTCTAAGTGTGAAGTTCAGAGAGTTCAGAGAGGTCGCGGGAATTTGAATTCCAGTACAGGCTCTTTTAAAAATTTGTTGATCCTAGCTTTTTAGGGTTACCACAGAAAAATCTTTTTCAGAAAATCAATTTTATCAAGATTTCCTTATTATCGTGCCACCAACAAAGTTCTATTTTCAATGATCAGTCATCTTTTTTGTTTTCCTATCCAGCTGGAGATAAAACTTTTCAATTCAACAGACGAAGATGATTTCCTCTCCCCAGTAATCACCCAGGAATTTTTCTCACCAGGTAAAATAATTCCTTTTATTAGAGTTTTTGGGTAGTTCACGTCAAACCAAATGGACCAATCAGATCTCGGAATAATCATCATTCTGAAACTTGTGTCAAGCGCGGGAAATATGTAAGCTTGAGCGTGTAGCTGTTTTTTGTGGTTTTAGATTTCTGGCGTGCGCCTTATGCAGGGTTTCCGTGTTTTGTAAAATCCTACTTTATTTAAAAGTCAATGTATTTAGCACGAGAGTACTAGGGCAGTGCGTTTAAATCTCTACTGGAATCTCTACTGGAAGCTCCACTGCCATTTTACTTCCAGGACAAAGGTAGCACCTCCATTTATTAATTATAACACTTATTTCTCATTCTAAGACCCTGAGTATTGATCCTGCCCTGGGGATTGAGCCCGAAACATCTCGCTGTGTTGACGCTCCGATCCCCCAACTGACCATGAGCCTAACCATGTCGCGGTCAAGGTTTTTAAACATTATAATAATTATTTATCATGTTTATAGTCTTAATGATTTTCATAAATTCAACTTCATAACATTTCAAGCGTTTTCTCCTTGTAGCTTACATCTTGGATGGTAAGCAGTTTATGGGATCTCCTTGGGAAATGTACCTCCTGAATGATTATCTTGCAAGAGTAAAAAGCGGCTACGTGTACGGATACTCATCCAAAGTTTTTCTTTTTCCTGATCTTAAACTTGGTAGGTTGAATTGTCCCACACTTCGAGTTTTATACAAGAGCAGACCTCGCTATTAACATTCTTAGCGGGCATTTCACACGAATAAGAGCTTCAAAAAGCAGCTTCCGGGGCGGATCCAGGATTTTTCTTAGCTGAGGGGCCTGTGCAACACTATCAAAAGGAACTAACATTTTAACTATCAAGAATATATGCCTGTTTTTGAGCCAGATAATAGGGATCTGTTGTCATATACCGTATTTATTCGAATAAGAGCCACCCTCGATTAAACGCCGCAGATGGAAGCAAAATTATCAATAAACGCCCCACCTAATTAAAAGAATGCGGCGTCTATTCGAGGATACTGATGAAAAAAACTCGGTAAAACTTGGTAATCTACACCATCTAGACAGTTACGATTCTATCTCAGCAAAATAAGAGAGATATTGGAACCTTTAAAGTACTAAATATCTTTAAAAACCATTTACAGTAACTGTTGTCATTGATTTAAGAAATAAAAAGTAATTTCGAAAAAAACGCCACCCTTATATCAACGCCGCATCGGAAACGCTGAAAATGTAGTAATCGTCGCAGAGTTTAATAGAATAAATACGGTATGACTGCGATAAGCTTCTCTTGATTTGGGTTTGAAGTAATTATATTACTGATTCACTTTCGCATGAATATAACTTCCGGAGTTGTTGAACGAGTTACTTCTTTCAGGGCTTCTAAAAAAAAATTAAAATACTTCCTGCGCTCAGCTATCATACTGCCATAAGACAATTTTGTTTTAGATTAAGATTGCTCGCTTGATTGTTTGTTTTTATTTTTCAGCGTTTAACGTTTTCAACACAGGGAGTATTAAAAGCTGTTGTCTGCCCATGGCAACCAGACTTGTTAAATCATTTCACGATGAACTGACAGCAAGGGATATTGAGGTAACGAGCCTTCAGCGTCTAGCACATTAAAAAAATGTCGTCATTAAGGCGGCTGTGTTGACACTATACCGAATAGCTTTTGCGCCCCACGAAAACCATTACGGATAGGGTTTTGTTTACACACAAGAACGGTTGTGGAGGCGCGATTTCTGTGACAGAGCGAAGCTGCGCCGCGCTGATCTCTAAAAGGGCCGCCGAGTCACATATCGGATCATTGGTGTTCACACTACAGCGGATGGCTTTTGGTGGCGCCACAAAAAACTATCTGGTATCAGTGTGAACATAACCTAAGTTACTGACTCAAGAAACTAATGTGTCGTTTAAAATACTGATTCGCAATGATAGGGTATGTTTTCCAGGTACTTAGCCCATAAATATGGTGTCCTTTTTGGTTGCTTTTGGGTTCCTTTAAACAGAACTTTGTATTTTGTTAATCGCAGATATTAAACCCTTGAAAACTTTTGGAACACACCTGAAAGCCAAGGTAACCTTCCTTCCTTCGCAGCACAAAGGTTTTCTGTCAAGAGTGTCAGCCTCTCTATGGGTTCCTTCGGACGTCGTTTTGGTAGCGCGTTGTCCATCAAATCGTCAGTTTTTTCTGGTTTTTCAAATAAATTGTGGCATATCAAGATAACTTTGCGTGGTAACGCTTTTAGCGACACCACAACGTCGAAGAAAACAAAAAAAATTGAGCAAACTTAACAAAAACTCTGAACGTGCAGCACCCTTTTTGCCAGGTTTTTTGCATTCATAGCACTACTAACGTTGTACATATTATGTTAATCTTGGACGGAATATCAGTGAGATCGTCGCTTCAATCTCTAATTCAGTCACCAATAGCGATCGTCGCGACTTCGATTCCGTCGGAAATACCCATAACTGAAGAGGCTCAAGATCAGAGTTCTCTGCCCTAACTTCCCCGGGGTTGATGCATCCGCGTGCAGTAACTAACCTATGCTACGGTGTGTCATTTCATTTCTAGCGACATCCAACGGTTTCACTGGACGAGGCTGCGCCATATTTGGGTGAATTTTACACGAACGACGTGCCGACCATTTGGCGAGTGTTCATTACTCACGAAAACAACAAGCTGTTGTTTAAAGTGGATAATCACACCTTTTACCTTAATCATATCCGTGGGACGACCTTTGAACTTATTGACCGGAGAAAGGTTCAGTGCATTCAGATAGTAGTTTTGGGAGTCAACCATGAGAAAGTGTACTTTGACCCGCCAGACAACTCCACTAACTTCATCTCACCAGGCTTTACTGTATTTGGATTTAGTTTACGAGGAAAAGCAAGGTTTCACAGGACAAAAAATATCATAAACTAACTTTAAAGCTGCAGTGCGGGTAGTTTTTAACGCTGCCGAGAAACAGATAATAATGCTCGGGCGAAAGAAATAGTTCGCTTTTATCGATTTAAAGAAAAAGGAGGTGTGTCAAAAAAATTATCAAAAGAGAAACATTGAACGGAACATAAAAAAGTATATATATATATCCACTCAAAACATTTAACAAAAGTGTTAAAAAGCACAGCAAATACAAAAGAACGCGGGGATGGACAAAAACGCAATTGTGGTTTTCTTTTTGAAAACTTGTTAGCCTGACAGTTTTTCAAAGCTCAATTTGATTGTTTGCAATGTTTAAAATAATGCTTTAGGACAGATATCTCTTTCAAATGAAGCTGTAATTTTGTCATTTACAAGGAAATTCCTCGCTCACGTGAAGTTTTTTAGCGAACAAGCACGCGTTATTGGCGTTATATTATGATCTCTTAACTCAATTTATTATATGGCTACAATAGTAATGCGCGCTCTGATTGGCTGTTTTCTTGTAATGACCGGGCATTATTGTTAGGTGTCAAACACATATATAATCTGCGTTTAACTTGATAGTGGACATCCTTATGGACATCCTTGTTATAGTCAATTGACCGCTGTCAAAAAGGTATCCACTATGAATAACTTATAAACCTCGTCCGTTCGGTCATTACAGGGAAATCTCGGTCTGATATTTCCCTGTAATGACCTCACCTCGGTTAAAGAGTAGTACGAAATACTGCAGCCGTGACACAGCCTCTTCAATTTGTCACGTTTTTCTTTATCACCATTCACTGACGCTCTATGCTTCAGTTCATTGAGTTTAGCGGTATCCTGCATTGATGAGATATGCCACTACCCAAACAATAGTACACACTGTAGTTTCATTGTCAATACTCCTGTACAGCGGACTCTCTTCTAAGTACTTTGTTCGTACGTAACGTAATTGAAAAGGAAGGGTATCAGATCGAGGGTAGGATTAGGAATGGATTAGGCTAAGATGTTTTGTTTCGTTCAACCGCTTGCCGTGAATAACCTCGCTCTTCAGACTATACAGGTACCGTATCAAGGATATGATGGAAGTGCTATACGCTTTCTGAATTGTTTGTGTTATATAACTTATGATGAAAATAGATAAATGTAAGCAAAAAAGCGCAAAAAGTACTTAGTTCTTTAGTCCCCTGCGTAACAAGCGCTGTTTTCAGTACTAGTAAAAAGTTTCGTCGTGTTGTATGTTCACATGCACGGAAGACGCAAGAAGCATAGGGCGCACCGGTTAAACCTTTTTTACGAAGGAATCTCGTTAATTTGCACAGGAATACATTAACACCGATGACTTCATGGTCCTTTGTCATAGTCCCATGGTTAAAAATGCGGAGGAATCTCATTAAGATTTAGTCGTGAGCTATTTTAGGCGATTTAACCGGTCTGACAGGTTTTATAGTTATTTCTAGGTCTATGAAGGTCTTGCTTCAATATTGTCAGTTATTCTAGACAACACGAAAAGACAATAATAGCAAATTATGGGTGGAAGTGACCAATGTTACTTCTTTGGATGCTGTAGCGACCGTGTCTTCCCAGCAAAACAATAGTGACCTATATCTTGGCCAAACTCAAACTGCATACATTTCGCATGGCTTTTGAATCCTTGTCTCGTTTTGATGGAATAAACGAACTCGACCGCGATTATTCGTCTTGAAAAATCTTATCGCTTGTTTGCTCCCTGAAATACCAAGCGACATTGCTTTTATCCTATAGATCGATCCTAAAGCGCGTTCAAAGATGGCGGGTATCGTGAATGAGGTCAATTCCCCAAAAATTAATTGGTGGGATTAAGGCAAAAGGCTATGACGTCATCGGTGTTGGTGTATTTCCGTGCAAGCTAATGAGATTCCTGCGCAAAAAAATACCAAACCGGTGCGCCGTGTACTACTAGTACTACTAACGCTAGCTAGGAGCCTGGAAGCAGAACCTTTCGGGCACACAACCCTCAGTTCATCCTCTTGCGTTTTATTCTTACATTCGTCTTACTCAGCAAAAACCTTCAACGTTCTCTTAAGCTTCTGAAGATTAGATACTCGACAAGTGTTTCCTAAATACGTTCCCCAGCCGAAGTCAGCACGCCATTCTTTGATTAGGAATTAATCACAAACAGCAGTTACAAAAATACCCGGATGTAAAAAACTGTAGTAATGTTATAATAACACCAATAATCGCAGTTTTTAATAAGCATTTTAAGCACAATAATCTTTTCACTAACAAGAAAACCTTTGAAACGTGCTTTTAGGCTGATTTAGAAAATAGTCGTGTATGAAAGTAGAATAGAATATATAGTTTTTCCTTATATTATTTCACATCACCTGAAATAAAATAACCCAAAAAGGTTTGAATTATTAGATGTGACCGGAAAAATTGTTAAATCATTTCTCCGCTGTTTTTTCTGTACATAGCTAATATCATGTAAATAAGAAAGATTCGAAATACAATAAAGAAAACTTGTCCGGACACTCCTAGGCTCAAATCTATCTAATTTCTTAACCTTAAACAATAACTCTTCATAAGGCTTTATATCACCCGATAACACCGACCGATAACACCCTCCTCGATCTCAATAATTCTTCAGATGATACGAAAGCCCAATAATTAATTCCTAGTTTAAACCCCGGGGAGTATTTCCTTATAAGAAGCTAATGGGAATGTGCCGCTGGCAGGGATCGCGAAAATGACACATTTGCCCAAAAGTGACTATGGGGTCTATAATTGGCCACAGAATAGACTATGTGACTGTGGCGGGGAAATCTCCGAGAAGCAGACCTTATGATGAATCATGCCTGGGACTTTAGCCAATCAGAAACGGAGAAATATTTTGAATTAATAATAATTCAAGTGCCTATAACGTGAAAATTTTTATGAAGTTAACATAAAGAGCTCGTTACTACAAGAACTTTTTGACCAATAAAATCAGTGAGGTTTTTAATAAAATTGAGTCTAAATTTCTTTGGTACATCCGTTCCGCTGATCACAAAATTGGCGGGAGGATTTGTGACGTCATGATGAGACTTAAATACGGGGTTTTTATGCTCACTTATCGTAGTAGTACTAGTAATGTGTACTTTTAATTAAAAAAGGAAATGTTTAGGTTGCTACTTTTATGTCAATCAAAGACTCAGGTGAATAGAGGGCCGGGGTATGCGTACCTCACTGAGTGTCTTGAAACTAATTTAGCCTGCGAACAGCAGACGTATTTCCGGTCGGGGGGAGAGAAGCGACGATCGGAAATACGTCTGCTGTTCGCAGGAAGTACATTTATTATCTAATTTTGCACCAGGTTTATTCTACGGTTACCTTAGCTTACTGGGATCAGCCTTTAAAGACTAGTCTCCACTGACTACTTTTGGGCAATCTTATCTCCCATCCTTTAAATCCCGACTTTGTAATGTTTATTTCTTACCTAGTGACGTTTAATTTTCCTTTCTTTTTTTTTGTACTCATTTATAGCTGGTACAGCGTCAAGTGCACAAATTCCCTACCTGTAGTGAAGAAAAATATCTTTCCTTGTCTAATATCTTGGAATGTAATGAAGTAAACTGTTTTATTGTTCATCAAATACACCGCTATATCATTTATTCAGCAAGGGATTCAAAACTAATCCGAGTGAAGATATTTATTATTAACAGTACGACACGACTTTATAACATGTGGGACTAACTGCTTCGATTACACGACAATTTGACAGGTTATGTTACCTTCACCATTACTGTCAACAGTGTTTACTATCATGGCATACTGCTGAGATCGATCAGATTAGCACGCGCAGGGAAGCAGAACGTACCGCATTGTGCATATAATTTCACGGTCCTCAATTATGTTATTGCCTTTCTTGCTCAGTGAAAGCAAACATAACGTCCTTAAATAACACTTTACACCATCTTAACTCCATGGCCTGGTGTCAATGGATTTTTAGCGTTTTAGCCGTGTAGAGCTTGGAACCCACAATTTTTAAGGTAGGCAGTCAAGAATTATGTTTAAGCATGACAAATCTTGAAGTGTAAGTCAATTGCAGTTTAGCTTTAGGCTACAAACTCAGTTGCTTAGAGAAGGCAATTTTATTTAAACATGATCTCCTTGACGGTTATGGGCACAACCGATCACTAAAACAAGTAAAAATCGTTTGCTGTTCACCGATTCCAAATAGCGATGCTGTAAACAATACGTTGGAAACGTTTTTGGTCATAATTTGGGTATTCCGTTTGCAAATTTTTCTACAAAGTGTTTGTTAAGAATAACTATGTAAATGGTAAGCAAACACAGTAAAAAAAAACATGATTTTTTTTTCACAATAACGTCACTCGTGCTTAGACGAAGAAGACTTAAAGTCCCTTGTTCGAATTAAGTCTCATAAATACTCAAACTGGTCGATCGCATGTCATTGAATTGAGAAACTGTAACACTTAAAAAAACCAGTGTAAATGTAGAGTCAAATCAGGCACAGCTTGACGAAACTAGTTAACAACATGGCAATGGCGTTTATAATGAATCGTGATGATGAGAAATAAAACAAAAAATGGCAATCCAATCTTTCACCGTTGACTCAAAATAGAACCCCTTTTTTCAATTTATGTCACTTAATCTGTCTTAGACAAGAGCAGAGATTACAAGGTCAACAAGGGCTCTGTGTCGTTGTAGTTTTCAGGGTAAAAAGGCAAACGAAGCAATCACAAGAAATTAGCTTTTGTCATGGAAATGCCAGTCTCGAAGTGTAACTGGTTAAGTCGGCTCGTGTTCGTATCAGTACTGCAATTTGAAAAAAGTTTAACACCAGACATTGAACAGAAAAGCCTGACAGTTATGTCAAAATCTTTCATATTTAAAACTCGGCACGCAATCGTGTTTGTCGTTGCCGGACTACGGCAGCGAAAAACAGGTTTGAAAAAGAAACGGGTATAGCAATAAACTAAGACAGCTCAGTTACATTGCTTTCTTCCTTATAATAGTTTTCGAAAATTGCTTACAATTTATATGTCCTATTCCTCTAAAGCTTAAGCAGGAATAAGGTATGGTATTTAATATCTTGAACGAGCTCATTTGTAAATGGATGGGAAAAGCTTGTCATTTCCTTATTAAAGAGCGAAGGGGTTCATCCATGAACCGATCAATCATTCACTTTAGGGAAATGTTATTTCACTGTCACATTACTGCTCACGTCAAAAAATGCTGTATTTTCAAAATTATAAACAACGTTACGCTACACTCCCTGACTATCTGACCTAACCCGCGAAAACTTAAATCCGTTGAGTAAAGTAAAAACTAGTTATAAGTGATTTAATGGAACTCACTTAAGTTACGAGTGCACGTACGTATACCCGTAACTGTTACGAGCGTTTTATACAACCCGGCCCCAGGCCATGGTTTTAGATGATTTAATGGAACTCACTTAAGTTACGAGTGCACGTACGTATACCCGTAACTGTTACGAGCGTTTTATACGACCCGGCCCCAGGCCATGGTTTTAGATGAATATACCCATATATGGTATGCAGGGGTTCGTAAGCTGGGTATAAAGCGTCGTTTATTTTCATCAAAAATATACTACTCTTTTTACAGTTTTTTTAAACCACGGAGTTCTCAATTATTTTCCCCATGGATAGCAGAGCAAGCAAAAGACGCAATCATTCGTGAAAATCGTCTCTTGCGAAGAAAGGAGACATGAGGAGGGCAAAGATACTAACGTGCGTTTGCGTCATTTGCTTATCCCTAACAAAAAAATATGGGATTACCCAGTCCAGTTTTGGGTATATTGAGGAAATTAAAATCTGGGAGAACTTTGGGTGATGTTGCTAAATTGTTCCTCGTACCACGGCCCCCCAGCCGACCTTGAAGCAAAGATTATGTCCCCGCGAAAACCATCAAAAACTCACGCAAGGAAATTAAAAACAAAGACAAGTACATATTCGGCCCCCTAGCTAGCCACTTGTAGGTAATCAAAACTGGTAAAATGACTAAATATAATATCAAGGCCGGATCCAGTCAACTTATCAGAAACAGTGGACATCCTGATCGGAAGAAATTTCTACTCTTGAGGTATACAAAAGCTTGTGAATATAGCAATCTTGGCCCCCCCACTAAATCCGCCTCTTAACCACCCTTAGTTAAACTGTATAATTCTAAGCCAATTAGAGCGAGAAGAAAACAATCAGACTTCTCTAGTTTGTTGCTCATAGCTTAATAGACTTCCTTTTTGCCTAGTACACAAAAAAGAGCATGATTAAGGAAAGACGCTAGTGAGAATCCCAGCGATAAAGGTGTGCATTTTTACACCCTTTGTGTTGACAAAGAAAACTCCAAACGGAGTTCCATTTGTCGCTGGTATGCCGATTAGTTTGGTACACAAATGGCCTTTCACTGCGATAAAGATCGGAAAGGAAAAGTCCAGTATTAGAGGCCTTAGGGGACGTTATGTCGTAAACCAATGTACAAATAAGGTACTAATATAAAATTACAAGTTGCAGATCAAAGCTATGTCAGGCTATTGCAACACATGAGTATAAATATAGTTAGTCTACTATTGCGGAATATTGTACTTTCAATGTTTTGATTGTGGTTTGGTCCAATATAACAAGACTTATTACTTAATGATTTTTTCAAACTTAGCACGTTGTACATAATTATATGTTTACGTTATTCCGGCGGTGGACATGGGCGTGGACATACAGACGGAATTTAATACATAAGACATCCGAGAACAGCGAAAAACATAAAAACGGAGAAAACGAGCGTTTGCAGGGCAGGGAATCCTCTATACACGTTAAAGAGCGCAGAGACCTGATTTGTCCCAGCAACAGCAGAAAATTGGTAATTTGTTTAGCCTTTCAAATATGAATTATAATCGATTTGACCTGGATTTGTGAATTAATAGGTCTGCCTAATCAGTTCTATGATTTATGCAGGAGCGTAGACATTCGAAGATATCTGCAGCTTCAAGCACTAAAATTATAAGGTAGTATGAAATCCCGGGGGGGGGGGCACTTTAGGAATTTCTGGGTGGGGACGTGCCGCTGGGACCCTGGAACCCTTAACCTATACCAGAGCTAGTTCAGCTGAATTTTGCTACCCTATACTAGAGTAAACTCCCCAAATCCCCCCTATCCTAGAGTAGCTGTTTCCCCAGTCTAGATAAAGTCTTCAACCAACTGATCAGTTTCCTGAAAAATGATACCCTATTCTAGACCCAAACACTCTGATTTATATACCCTATACCATACCCTTCACAGCGGCACATACCTATTTAGCCCATATATGGCAGTACCCCCCCGGGTGTGAAATCTGGAGCATTAGAAACTGTTTTATGAAAAGGATAGATGGTCTAATGGCCCTTTAACAAAACTGGCATACTGTCTGCAGAGACAGAGAAAGCTACGTCCATCATCTGAGATACTCTGAAGACCCGAGCAGTGCATGGTGCCTCAGCTATTAAACATCTGTCCACGACATAAGAACAAAGTCTTTAAATGCCGAAGCACCAGTCGAAATAACGACTTCGCGCAGGAGACTGCGAGACCCTGGTTTCAAAATTCGAGACCGAGACTTAAAAAAAGCATTCGAGACGCCGAGACGCAAAATCACCCGAAAACGAGACCTATCACAAACGCTTCCGAGATTTCGAGATCGGGCTAAAATTTTCCGAGACCCACTTTTTTCCAGGAACCATTCTATACTCCTGAAAAACTAGTAATATTACTAACTAGGTTTATAAATGAAAGTCTTATTTTCCTTTTTAATTTATCGATAGTTTGATTTTAATCATTGCTCTGTCAGTTTCAGATTAACAGGGTCATAGACTCCCCTGATTACTTATGAAGTGATCGGTTAAAGTGTTGTAGAATACTTACTAGCTTTTACGTCGCTAGTTTTACATCATTTCTAATCAATCTCTTTTTTTGTTTGTTTGTTTCAATTTTTAGTGTCAACTTAGAGCAGAAGTGTTTAAGCCCTACGTAAATTCAGACTTTCAGTGTTATATATATTTCCAGTCAATTAATTTATGCAATTACGTTGGCAATATGTTGATTAAAAGTCACTGCTGTCAAAAGGTAAATTGATTTGAACATCAACTGCAGTCAAGTAGAACACTCTGATTAATGTTACCTCCTATAAGTTATAATATTCTAATATTCAAACTTCTTGCCAAGAACATTTTAGGTCTCTGACAAATAATTTAATGATGATTTTCTCTCTTTTGAGTCCCTTTCCTTTTCAGTGCAGTTTTATCTTAAGACCTGTATTTTCTTTTTAGATTCATGTTACGACAATTTTTAGACATATTTGAATTTACTCCGTAGCTACAGTAGTAAATTTTAAGCTACCACCACTATAATTGTTGTCCATCCTGCTGAAGCTAGCGCATTTCTTCTTCCCAAAAGCGTCGCTTTTAAGATGCAGATCGTCACTTAAATTTTGAATATTCAGTTGATATGGCCTAGCGACTGGTCCAGCTGATAGTTTTACGGCGTTGTGCATGAATGCAAAACGAACGAGAAGTCATATTATGATGAGGCCAGACACTGAAAAGATGACTAACCAATCAAAAGCCAGCGAGCCTCCAGCCGGACACGGGAAAAACCCAGTTGTGCTCATGTTTCGAAGTAACTTCTCATTTTTAATTGCCGAAATTGTAAAGCAAGCGCGATATTTATTAACTACACCCCAAAGCGTAATACTGAAGCCAAAGCAACCGTGAAATTATACAAATGAACTCTTGAAACCTTGAAGACAGCTTTGTGCGTCATTGGATGTCGTAAATATTCAAAAGATAGGAAAGAGGGTCTGGGTTCCACTATAATCCTTATGCCCTTGCATATAAAGGACTCGATGACACACATGATTTAACGACTTAGCATTAGTCAGAGAGTGAGTCAGACTTTTTGAACAAAATGGCACTACAAGGGATTTTCTTCAGTTCTCCTCAACTACAAAAGCAATATAACGCAGGTATGGCTTCAAATCAGTTGTCGTTCTTCTCGGAAATGTGAATTACCATGTGTTATTTGCTGTTCATTTAAAGAACAGCTGTGTTTCACGTCGATATGGGAGGTCTCAATACACACCAACCCTTCGGCACTCACTCAACCGAGCGCTTAGACGTTTCTGTATTAATAACTTAATCAGTAGGCTTGTTTATCCGATGTCAGTGGGTGCTCTTTCGCCCTGAAGTGCACGCCTTCACTTAACTATATGATCGTGCGTGATCTCAGAGTAATGCCAAGTAACATTTCGGTTACATTGTGTAAATACTTCCTCCGTTAATAGGTGCTAACTAATGCGGATAGCTTAACGCGATAATGTCGATAATACTTTACCGCGATATATTCCGTCGCAAATTAATATTCGTCAGTTTTTAACATTTTAAGTTCTGTTTTACGCTTCCGTGATCGACATTGGTTCAAGTCCACTTCAAACGAACCCGGATTTGAAGTGTATATGATGTGTATCAGCGTTTCACTGGACATGTACCGACCGCGTTTGTGTCCCCCAGCATTCAGTTTATCATGCATCAAATACTGTGTATTATCATCATCAAAATCGTTCTTAATGCGATGTACAGACGATATTGTGTCTCATTAACTTCTTGTAAAACAAATATTACTCCAGTTTTAGGCTTTTCTAAACTGAACATGATAGAAAAAGGGCGCAAGTTTCTATGTTTCCCGCAAGGGTCATTGAATTAGTGACAGCTTCAATATTTCCTCGCTGACGGTCAAAGACAAAACGTGATGAGCGATTGTGGTTTTAATTAACTCGATGTACATGAATCTGTGCGTCAGTATTGATCTATTGACAGGCCGCAAAGTAAAACAAACTATCAAACTAAATATCCGGTACAAAGGAGCGAAAGCCTCCTCAATTCGTTGATCAGGTTGATGCTAATTCGTATGTAGTGAATAATTGTTTAATCAAAGCTTGTCCTTTTCTAGAGCTACCATAATAAGTCTTTTAAATATTGTCTTAGATAAATAACGCCGGCTTTCAACTGGCAAAAGATCTTTTCAGATGGGTTCACTCCTGTTTCAATAGGGCCATTTAGTCTAGTTTGGGAGCAAAGCAACTTTCCGAAAACTATGATAAATGATAAACTTGCCGCGGCTTCGTACTTCCAGGTCAGTATGACACAAAAACAAAAGGAGGGAAGAAAACAAGGAAAACATAGCACTCTTGGAGTTCTTTTGTTTACTGTAAGATATTTAGTAACAAAAGAATTTTAAAACAAAACTCGCAGACGTTGGCGTGACTTGAAATTTAATGAAGGTAAACATACTCGCATGGGAAATATTTGTGCCGAAAAAAAAGACTAATTGAAAAAGTTAACTTTGGTGAGATTTCTTCACTGTCTGACTCTCAATATTTTGACTGTGTTTTAAACGCAATTTTTCGCTCATAAATGGTTTGGATTGTGCTTAAAGTACAAAAAAATAATATTAAGAAAAATATAAAATATCTACATCACGGATAAAATCAATGTTAGCAGTCATCTTAAGATTTAGGCCCGAATCGTCAACAGCCCGTAGTAACTTAGAACTTCTTACGGTCAGCAAACCGCATTCACTATTAAAGCATCAAAATACCTTTTGTTTCAATAGCTGGAATATTTGAATAACAAAAGGAAAGTTTCGAAACAAATTACAAGATCGAGAAGTTACACAGTTTGTTTGTGTTTACCAAGAAAATGAATGCATTTACAAAATAATGCGACATCGGGAAAGAAACTGACCCGTTCCCCGAACTCATATTGTTCATAAATTAATAAACAAAAAGGTAGAACCTAGTTCGAATGCCAGGCTTTTTGCAAAACTTAGTTTCAGCAACCTGAATGGCAAGCCATCCGAGCGTTAATTCAGATCACAAAACTTTGAGTGCGATCAGGCGAAGCCTTCCTAAGTTAATCAAAGTGTCTTTTAAGTCTTCTACGCCAGTCATTTCGGTTACTTTTCGACAAACCAATTATTCTAGGAATTTCGTTCGATCGCACTAAAATAAGCTGAGCACTGCAAGCTTTGCCAGGACGAGGCTGATCGGAATGAACCGTTGGATGGCTTGCCATTCAGAGAGTCGTTGCTATGTGGTATCCATGCACGTGACCAAGTTCTGCAAAGGGGGCCTATATTGGCCTATAGTGACGTCACGACGACCATATTGGTGTTCCTAAACAATACCGAACGGCGACCATACTGGTGTTCCAAGCCAGTCTTGTGGGATTTAAACCATGTACTGGCGCTTTCTTTTGTTCCAATGAATTTGCATAGATGTTGGCCACGTGAGAGAAAACACTCTATTAAAACTTCGAAAAGTAACCAGAAATTATATTGTCCAGAGCCTAATGCATAATTAATTATCACGTATATTTGGCAATTTCAGTAATTTTCTATATCACTTCTTGTAATTAAGTTCGGCGTGTGAATAGACAGTCATAGCTTGTTGATTTTGGTCAACCAAAAATTGTTCTAACCAATCACAAAAAGGATGAAACATGATTGAAAGACTGTCACCTTGCATATATTTTTCGGGTGGTTATCTTTAGTTTAAGAGTTTCAAGGAGGGTTAAATTGACATCCTCAGAATTTCTTTTGCAATTTATTAGTCAACCTTTATTACCAAAAACTAATTTAGCAGGTATTTTTTTAAAAAAAAATCGCTGCAGAAAAAGAAGTCCATGTTAGTAGGGTTTATCTCCCGGCGTTTGACGGGATCCGGGGGGTGGTAGAAAGTCTTGATAAAAGCACTTCTGACTCTCATACATTTTCCCAAACAGCCACCTCAAAACAAGACCAGTACAAAGCCAACGGGATCATGAACAACGCTTTCTCTGATTATCCCGCCGAGCGCCCTTATACCTCCTCATTCATAGGCAGCAATTCATCTGTGTTTGACCCACACCTCGATCAAGACGTGTATACCGCGAACCGGCCACCGAAAGCATCATATTTGTACAAGGAAAAACCAGTTGAGCCCCCGTACGTTTACAGAAATGAAGCGCCAAGACGCCCTACTACAATCTCAACAAGTGCTAGTACAGTTGGCTTTTTGCCTCCCAAGAAGAAGCAGCGCAGCATACGTGGAAAAACTTGTGTTCTTCTGTTATTATTGCTGTGCTTTATTATTCTGTCTATTGTTATGATTGTGTTGTATGCCAGAAAAAATGAACAGGGAAACGCGGGCAAAACAAATGGAAATAGCCAGCCAGTGGTGAGTAAACATGTTCTACTTTGTCGCACTTCTCACTGCGCAAGATATCGCCTCTAGTTAGAAAGTAGGCTGTGCCAGGCTCTTAGAGAGTACAGACGTCACGAAAACAAGGTCAGATCAAGGGGAAAAAAGACTCACGTACTGCGGCCTGCGTAGCAAGCGTTTCCGTGCGGTTTCGGAGCAAAGAACGAGGAACAAGAGTCCCAGACCGCACGAAAAATGACGCGAATAAAAGAGCGGGGAGGGGGTGGGGAAGAAAAGTATGAAACAAACCTTTGATCGACGCATGTCAATATTGTTCGACTAGCCAAGCCAAACAGGCGCCCCGTTCGCTATCGAGCGGGGTTTGCAAAATCCTGGGGTTTGTCTGCAAGCGTTTCATTCCTTCCCCTCCCTCTGCCCTCTCTTTCATTTTTCGACTCTCGATTTATTTTTCGTGCGTCTAAAACCGAAAACCCTGTTCCTCAGTCTTGTTTTGCTCCGAAACCAAACGGAAACGTTTGCTACGCAGGCTTGGACGTGCGTGATATTGGGAACGGGCGGGGGCGGGAGAATAACGTCCTTTCTCTCCCAGCCCTCGCGCATTTTCTGCGTTAGTGTTTGATTGGCTAACTATTACTTTTTTTCTGAACCTTCGTGGTGTCATGTATCATGGCTGACTTGGCAGCTTTCAAGCTTGGTTTTTCAAGCCAACCTAGTCCATGGGCTCTTTTCTTTTTGACCTAGCTAACATTATTTTGTAATGAAGATGATATGAACTTTGGAAATACAAATTGAAATGAAATTTAAGCAATTGCAAATCAGCCCGAAAATAGTTTTCTGGGTATCAACGGGATTCAAACTCAGTCATAACATAGTTAATAAAGTGAAATGGTTATGCAGCCCGACAAAGGTCTTTATTACACGTTTTTATTAGCTGTTTTAAACTTGACCGTGGACAACGTTCAATAGCATTCCTGATCATTTGGAACTTACTGACCAATATAACTCATCGCATTCTTTCATTCAGTCACAATTTAAAAAACAAATAACGGATTGTGAACGTCAGAGAGCTTCCAACTAAACTGCGGCAACGTTTTTTTTTTTTTATCTTTGATATTTGCCGGATTTCATAACCAGTCTCCTCTGCTAACTGTGGTCATGGCCACTACTTAAGCGCGGCAGTGCTCTACCAACTGGACCGACTAATTTGTTCTGTTCATTGTAACTCCTAAGAGTGATGAAACATAACAGTTAGTTCTTTTTCCTATTGACAGACAGGTGTTCCACCTACAAAACAAAAGCTCGACTGCAGACCTCTTCCAAAACCAGTCGCTTTTAATCCGCTGCCAGCAAATGTATTGACGGAGTTGAGATCTTTAGAGTCCTTAATTAACTCAGAAGTGGTAAACGAAGGACCGGTAAGTCCTGTCTTGTTGTTAATGGATGTGTCTCTTTTTGTTTCAGTAATTAAGGTATTGTTATTTTTTTTCCCTCTTACGCTCTTCATGACAAGACAAGTCAGGTAAAGAGAGAATAATCTTGGCCAGTTTTATTTCACTTTTCATTGGTAAAACAAAAGTTTATGACAAAAAGGGGCATTAAGTAACCTTTATTAGAGTGGCATATACACGCAGAAACTATAAGTTGGGGGAGTTGGAGTAACCTGAAGAGTTTTCAAGGCCAACTCCCAAAAGTGAGATGTAAAATTCTATTTACAACTGAATAAATTTATGGTGAAAACAATGTAACTTACCTCTACCCAGCCTGCCTAGTGGGCGGAAATTGTTACTCTTGGGAGTGTGTCAGGCGACCACGAGAAACTGATTCAGAGCGTCTCCTCCCCATTCTCTGCACGGTTTCGCAAATCCTCTGCCAACGCGCGCTTTGCCGGCGGTAATGATGGATCCTCCTGGCGATGCTGGCAAACTCTACTAAGCTTTGTTCAATCAAAATGCAGCAATGGGTATTCACTCCCAGCTGCTGTTTCACACTGCAGTTTGAGGATTCTTTCACTCAAACTTTCTTTCTACACTCAAACGTTAGAACTGAATAACCAGTGGATCCCTCCATGACTCAGGCATTCGGCCGTTGGGCTCCCTTCTTGATCCCTTAAACCTCCTGAGTTTTAGTTTATTCCACGTTTACCAGCCTTTGAATTATTTTATAGCGCTTACAAAGTTTTTGATTGCGGCCAGTGTTGAGGTAGTTGTCCCTTAGGGATAATGTACGCGCTAATAACGAATTTTGTAATTGTAATGATTAGTTGTTTTATGTACTTGTAGAAAGCTGTAAGCGTCAACATTGTGTATATGGACAAGGTAATTTGGCAAAGGGGGTTTGGGGTCATGAACAACTCTGAAACCATTAAGAGGAAACCAACATCAAAAACTATTTTTCCAATAGCAAGTGTATCCAAGGTCCTCACGGTAAGATACGAGACATCATAGTTTTTTTTTTATTTTTATTTTACGAGAAAAAACCCCGCTTTTCTATTGTTTCTGCAAATGATAAGCGATATTAAGGTTATTTTGTAGCTAAAAGATTAGTGGGTTTTTTAATTTGGGTCCTGTTTAACCTGTTTGGTCATCGAAATAGGACAATATCACGATCTGAAGTCATTTTACTACAACTACCAGAATCCTTCAGTTTGTTGTCTTCTTGTGCAAATCAAGGCTAATATTTTTTAAACCTCAGTGGGACTGACTGATTTAAATAATAAAGCAAATTCTTAATGTTGTCATCGTGAAAATACGGTAAAATTTCGAAAATAAGCCCCTCCATGGATAAGCCCCCCAAAATCGTAACGCAAAAACCCCTCTGTTAAATCCGCCCCTCCGAATATAAGCCCCCGGGGGGGCTTGTACTTGCAATTTGCCCTCGAATACACTACAAGCTGGCCGAGTCGATTTTGAAAAGTAAATTTCTTTCCGTACGTAAGACCCTCCAAAAATAAGCCCCGCAAAAAGGGCCTTTGAAAAATATAAACCCCGGGGCTTATTTTCGGAACTTTACGGTAGCTTATTACCGTTTGACAGTGACGGGTTTATGTATCAGATTCTCGCTGTAATCCCGGTAAGTGGAAAATCCCAGCTGTAACGGTTGATTTCCAGTGTCGAGTCATTTTTACGTGTGTACTTGCGTAAAATTTACGTTCGCAAATAAAATAGAGGCAATGCATGAAAGGTCGCTCGTAAGCTTAAAAGTTGAACCTCGCTCAACTTCTCGTTTAAGCTCAGTACTTTTTATCTTGCCTCTATTTTATCTACGTGATTAAAATTTACGTGCTTTAACATGCGTAGCCAAAAGCGAGTCAGTGGAAATCAACCTCAAGTGGAAAGAATTGCGTGAATAGTAACCCGTAAGAAGTATTCGTTCATTGACAGTCCCGCTTCTTGATAGTCCCGGAACACACCGATTTTAGACCCTAGGATGTGTGAAATAGTTAAAATGGCCTGACACGATGGCGAAAGATGATGTTCTCAGGCCCAGTTCAAACGTCGATCTTTTCACGTACCGAACCTAATCCCTTCAATTTTGTACATGAAAAGATCGACGTTTGAATCAATTAATTTCGACATATCTAATTTGGGTCTACCCATGAATTAAGATCGAGTGGCTCACATCTCATGTGTCGAACCTAATGCATAAATTACTAAAAATATATATTATTTTTCACTTGTAGGCATTTCAGACTATTGAACATCGTAAAAATGAATTGAGTCCGACTAATTAAGTTCAACGTCTGAATCAACCGTCGAACTTATATCATTTGGGTCGACCTAAATAGATATTAAGTTAGGTACATGAAAAGATCGACGTTTGAACTTGGGATTTAGACTAGTTCCTAAACCCCCAATCATGTCTAAGTTGGTTTTTCTTGAGAGTTTACTTTCGACCTTCAGTAAAG
This sequence comes from Porites lutea, assembly GCF_958299795.1. Lineage (NCBI taxonomy): Eukaryota > Metazoa > Cnidaria > Anthozoa > Scleractinia > Poritidae > Porites > Porites lutea. The sequence continues at coordinate 48,195,703 of NC_133203.1, forward strand.
TTTGAAACATACACAGGGGAAAAGGGAAATCTGAATGCATAAAAAAAAAACATTGTGTGGCTAATGAAACGTGCATGTTTGATTTTTTAGACGTTAATGCTGTACAAGTTATACAGTCAAAGGTTCGTTAGATCTCTTGATGATCCGGTGACCACCTATCAATTTGACTTTTCTGTGAAAAATCCTTTTAATAACGCACCAATTACTTTAAGGTGAGTCATGAAACTGTATTCTTTCCTTCACATTACATTTCGTAGCAATAAGCCGAGGAGAAACTTATCAAAAGCTTTAAAAGTTAGCAAAGTAATCCTCTTGATATTGCAATTTTCATATGACCTTGAAAAATATAGTTTCAGGAAATGTTCATTATTTGTTTTGTCAGCCAATGGATGAAAAGATCCAAACTTGGCCTCTTGGCCTCTTTGTTTTCCCGCCAAAGAAAACTGTAATATTGAGAAGGCACTGTTCGATTGGCCAATCGTATTGCAGTATGAAGTCAAAGCGAAGTATCCCTTAAATTCCAGAAAGTTTTTAGGCATGAAGTTTTTTTCACGCGAGCGTTCGTTCAACCAGCGAAAAGCTACCCTCGTTTGTACCCGTTCAATAAACCAATCAAATCGCTCTATTTCCGTTCGTTTGTTGTTTCTTTTTTCTTCGCGTTTTCATTTCAAGGACATGCGAAAATCGCTCTATCGTTCTGACTTTACAGACAGCTTGCATCGCATCGTTCAGGTCTACCAAGGGAGGCGCCATGTTTTCCAGATACAAAGGATAATCTCTGTCCTTATACTCAAGATCAGATGATACAAAGACTGAAGAATACAACTCTACTAAAAGAACCTGGAAAAGAACCTCAGTACAGGTTGGCAATCATTATATAGTGTAAACTGTTCCCCCCTCCCCACCCCGCCCCTCTCCCGTCTCCTCCCCTCTTTTTCGCCATTATCATAATGCAAGTGTTTTGGAATTTGTATAGTAGCCACTCGGGGGACTTTATGACACTTTCATGGCACCAAATTAAATCAGTAACTTTATACTCACTAAACGCCGCCTACAACACCGTTCATATAAGTGCAAACAATACAACAATCACTTGCGTTCTTTGTGAACTCTTTTTTTCAACAAAATTCATGTTCACTTTTAATTGAAACAATGTATGTCACGTAAACTTAAATTTCGAGATAAAATCTGCTTTCTTTCTCAACCTTCAGAACCTAAAATCCCATTTGTACGACTACTATAACATCTACTGAATTCGACCGACTCATTTTGGTCTGGATACAGAACTGCGAAAAATGATCACTAATATCAGAAATAATGTTTCCGCTACTGAGGAGTTTGTCAGGATTGTTAACAATCAACGTAGCAGAAGTTCTATGAACCCGCGTAGGTTGGTCCACTGTTGGAATAAGATAACAGCTTTGCAGAGAGAGTAAAAAATCCTAGCTTATTTGAGATGATTCACACTTGAGTAGATCTATATTAAAATCACCCATGATATGAACGTCCTTGTCACCTGAAACCACGATTAGTAATGTTGAATTGATAACTGTACGCTTCTGAGGCTTCGATAGATTTCCTAATATGATTGCACAGACTGATTGAAATTTCGTTAACTCTTGAGACGAGCTCCTGAATTTGCGTCTCAGCTTCCACTTTGATGCGGATGAAGTCGCCATATTGGCTTGACATAAATTCAATTGAATGCGCTTTTCCTGGTGACAATTCCCGTTCGGCGTGTCGGCCATATTAATTTTTGACATGTCGTCGGTAACTTTCTGTAGTTTGTTCTTTAATTCTTCAATTTCGTTACACAAATCTTGATTTTGCTTTCAAAAACATACCTATATGGCTTGTACAAAAGAGAACCCCAGGGGTATGAATTGAGAATTGAGAGACAAACTTATCTCCAGAACCCGGGGGGGGGGGGGGGGGCGGATACTGCCATATATGAGTTTTATAGGTATGTGCCGCTGTGAAGGGTATGGTTTTCAAGCAGTTTACTCTAGGATAGGGTATATAAATCAGAGCCTTTGGGTCTAGAATAGGGTATCATTTTTCAGAAAACTGATCAGTTGGTTGAAGATTTTATCTAGACTAGGGAAACAGCTACTCTAGGATAGGGGGGATTTGGGGAGTCTACTCTAGTATAGAGTAGCAAAATTCAGCTGAACTAGCTCTGGTATAGGTTAAAGGTTCCAGGGTCCCAGCGGCACATCCCTACCCAGAAATTCCTAAAGTACCCCCACCCCCCCGGTCTCCAGAATAAGTACCCCGTGGATCTTTGAAAATAAGCTGTGATTTCTTTTCTTTTCTTTTCTTTTTCGATCTTTTTCTTTTTTAAAATCTTATTATTTAATATGTAGTACTGTGGGCTCTGTAAATACTGTAATACTATACAATAAAAGTTGACTTGTCAAGTAAATTACAAAATAAAGCTCATTGTTGTTGAAGTTGTTGCCTGCATTGAGCAGTGATATAGTTACGATGGAAACTGAAATGAGCTGTGGTTCAATTGAAAATATTCTTGATCCGCATTGGCTTGAAGTTACAGCCCCCGTTTTGATCAAATGATAACACTGGGGCGGGACACCAAAAAAACGAGGTTGATTGAAAACGAAAATAACGAAACTTTTCCTTCATAGTAACCTGGGTTTTGCACTACTCGGCCAAGTACTGGGTACAAGGTTTGGCAGAATTGGTGGCGGGTTTGAAGAATGGATGAGAGACAATTTGTTATTCACCCTTGGAATGACAGATACAACCTTCAATTTGGATGCGAGGTAGGATTTTCCAGATATGATTTACAGTAATCTATGATGAAAAATCCTTTTTAACAAATTAAATAATAACACCGTAACATTTGAATCAGAAAGCTTGTCTTGTGATTCCTTTAACAATGCGTTTTAGTTTATAAGTGCAGCCATTGTTTTGGACTCTGAAGACAATAGCTACACTCGTAAATTACACTTGTAAAAGTTTTATTAAATTGACCCCAGCGTGTAAAAATCATGAATTGGAAACGCTTCTGAAGGAACGTGTAAGCTTTTTCTTGTGAAATAATGTGTTATTAAGCACTTAATTTACTACTTACTAACGAAGGGCGATCCCTCCCGAACGAAATTCCGTGATAAAACCCTTTCCCCAAATTTCTATCTAGCATGGTTAACCGAATTTCGCTGATGTTGTCTGGAAAGGTGTCCCTTTTGATGTCTTCGAAGAACTGAAAAGGACACGCAAATTACATGACGACTTTACTACCCACCTCCATAATTTAGGCTGCCGGGATTCGAACCCTCATCCTCAACTGGGAGGGGTGTCAGTAAAACGCGGGGTCAATGTCGGGATCGGGATCGGGATCGGGATCGGGATCGGGATCGGGGTCTATCTTTTTTTAAAAGAATGCTGTTTTAGGGTTAGGGTTGACTCTAACCCTAACCCTAACTTTAACACTAACCCTAACCCTAACCCTAAAAAAGCATTCTTTAAAAAAAAGATAGACCCCAGCATCGGCCCCGACCCCGACCCCAACCCTGCGTTACTGGGAGCTGGTCATTAATTAAATTTTGTAACTGCATGAGTTGTGCCTTCAACTGCGAAGATCTTCTCTGCATTCATTTCTCCACTCCGCAGTTCCAACATTGTTCTGATATATGAAATTCATATACACGTTATTTCATCCACAATTTAGTCTGAATTTTTTTACTCCAAATGACAAAGACTACGACATGATTTATTTTTTAAAATTTGCTACAATGTTATGTTATCTAAATCAAATCTAAATCTAAGGTAATCATATACTAAATTGATAACACCTTATTTTTCGTTCCCATTTTTTCAGTCTTAAGCAGAGTATTCCAGTTGGCTACTTAAGCAAGAAAGGAGAATTCCACCGTGTTCTAGAATGGGGCTGGTTAAATCCAGGCGGTGGTGCATTCTCCACTGTAGCAGATCTAGCTAAGGTAAAAAACCAAAGAGTGTGTGGGACTCCGATATGAAAAGGATGGGGGTGGGGGTATTCGTCTGAAAATTATTACTACACCCCTAAAGGACACCAAACTGGGCGTGACTCACGCTAAATCAGGCTAAATTAGACCCCAAAGGAAACCATGCACAATATGACGGCATTTGGTTTTGTATAAAGATTTTTCTTTGCAAGTGAAAGGTTTAAAACCAAAAGTCTGACATTTCAGGTAGGTGGAACATGATCGTCTCGGTGAGTGTAGTTCTGAATAAGACTGTTGTTTGCAGTTGCTCAAACGTTTCGACAACCTGTTCGGTAAATGCATCTTCAGAGTCAAAGTGAGTTGCATCTCGTCAGTTGATGGTATTAAACTCTGGTTACTGACCTGATTGGTTGAATTAAGTATTGGTTAGTTATCGGTCGTCTGTGAGTTAAGCTGTGATGTTATTGGCTATGAATGTCACGGGTTAACTGACAGACGAGCTATAACTACATCGCGACCTAATTTACCAGTCCGGTCAATAACCTGTCCGAGTTTAACTGACGTGATACAACTCGATGCTCTAAAGATGACTACCGCACAGGTTGTCGAAACGCCATTTACTGCCAACAACAGTCCTATTCTGGACTAAGTTCACCCGGAGGATCATGCTCAACCCACTTATGAGATCTTTCTTTACTCACAACCCTAATCCAGCGATAACCGCATGGGTAAAAATGTTGGCTTTCCGCCCTGAACACCCTAAATGAGACCAACCCCGACCCCGACGAGATGAAAAGCATCCATCACTTTTATCTGTGAGTCCCCCCTCCCTCGTAGGCAAGACATCAGTGCTTCCCTCGTTCTTTTATTTTTACACCCTGGTGAAAAATTTGCGCGTGGATATGATATGTTGCCCTAAATTCAATTACGTTACTATGTATTGGGCACGGAGGTTTCTGCAACAAGATAAGAGGCATTTTAAATTGTACTTTAATTACGCCAGGACATTTAAAATTTCACAGAGTTTGTGCACGGACAGGACTGAACCCTCCTCGTCGGGGCCAGCCATTTCCCTCGTGCAGTAATCAGCTCCTGTCTTGTCGTGCTACTAGGGGGTAACAATTTGAGAAATTGAAGTATTAATTTGTTTTATTTTTGCATGCTCACTTTCAGCTGGAGATAGCTCTTTTCAGAGAAGGATCAAGCAACAGATATCTGCCTAGACGGTATACGGATTTATTTTTTGCGCCAGGTACTGAGCTGATGATCTACCTGTTAGTTGCTAAGCCATCTGTACATTTTTACTTTTCATTAGCTATGTTGACTGATGGGTTAACTTCGTATATCTATTTCTTTACTTTAGGTTACATTCTTCCAGATGGAAGAGGTGATGTTGTTGGAACGCCATGGGAAATGAAAATACTCGATGACATGGTTATAAGAGAGAAAAGGGGCTACGTTTATGGCTATGATTCAATTGTTTCAATACTTCCAGAGATGAAAGTTGGTAAGGATCCTTAATATTCTGTACAACCCACATCTTGTGCTCTGAGTGAGCTCGCAAAGCTACCGTGTATGGTTTGAATTACACGAGCCTTAAAAGACACAGTACACAGCAGAGAGCTTAAGCATCGAGACTCACTGACCTCCCGGACATCATGAATAGCAACCGGAGGGTCGATGCTTCACTTAATGGAACGCTTCTGTCTCACCAACGAATCTGAATTCCCTTGTTAGAACCCCCGTTGTACGAATTTGCCGAGTTAGAGCACTGAAAGAGAGATCGAAAATATTAACTTCCGGTTGTCATTTTTGTCGTTCGGGACGTCAAGGTTCTTGTCGCGTAAGGTCTCTTTTTCCTATCAACCAAGTTTGTCCCCAGGGCCTTTCCCTTAGGCAACCTTTTTCCGCCCCTCCCATTTTCTAAGGCAAAAGTCCTGAGGACGAGGTTGATCTTGAGTTACAGTAAATTAAATTTCAGACTATCTAATTTTTTTGTTCGCCGAAGACCTCTAAGCCAATCAAAGCGGAGTAGATTGCTAGCAAATATGGTCCAGAAAAGCAAATTTTCAGGCAAAAAAAAACCATGGATGCTAGGAGTAGGAACCCTACCTATAACTGCTACTGCCCTGTGTAGACGTTTGCGAACAAAGGAATATCGTTGGAAAGCAAATCACAGAAATTGTAAGACGGTCTGTCACGTTTAGAACATGAAAAAGCTCGGGGCTCTTTGAAGGTTTGCAGATGCTAAACCAAGAGCAGTTCCACCAAATCAAGCGAAACGCGCGAGATACGACCACGCGCATAACTGAAGGCGCGAAATGGGGGAGGCGTGAAATGGTTTTGACGGATTGTTGATAGTTTGTTATCAACGATTCAAGCATCAGAAACGCATAATTCATTTGCTCTGGCTATGGGAGAAGTATATCCTTTTTCTTCTCGGGCTGCCTCCCTCGTTTCTCGTGTCTCAAGGCGTGCACTCCCCTCACTATTCTAGATGTGAAGAAAACGAGAGACTGCTCGCAATACACGTAGATGCACGCATATCACTTATATTTACTGAGGAATCCTGACATTGCAGCTTCTTTTCATGATATAAGAGGTCTGATAGTTAAACGTCAATTACTGAGAACAAATGAAGTAACTATGATTAGTTTCAGACTAGTTTAGTAACTGTGAGTTTACACATAATAAAGACACGTACAGTCAGGGAAGCAAATAGTCTTGGGGTGTAATAAATGCAAAGAAGATAATCGCAAAGAAGATCATCTTCAACATAAGAAATCATTTCGTCTTCATCTTTCCCTATTACAAACCAATTTAATGACCATCTCCCAGTTACTTTGCTACCACCGGTATCGCAGAGGTCAGGTTTCAATTTTTAGCCAGCCTGAATTTTCAGGCTTTCTTTTCACAACTGCATAAGATGCGATTCTAACTGGGATGATCTTCTTTGCATTTTTTTCTTCATCCCGTGTCTCCAATACATGTATTCATATTATCATCATTATTCACGGTGCACTCGCGCTGTTGGTGGATTACATTTTCGACTTCTACTTTCTTTTCTGTAGCGATGAACATCTTGTGTACAAACTGCGGAGATCTCGCCAATAGAGTGAAAAGCACTTTTACCACCAAGATCCTCCCCGCATTTAAGGAAGCTCTGAATAATGTCCAAATACAGGTGCGTAGCTTCTCTTTTATGGACTGAGGGAGAGCTTAAGTTGAAAAGAGAGAGGATCTCACTTGGATTCTCTTTCCCTTCTCTCTATAGCTTGAGAAAACAGCCGCCATTTCGCGACGCCACTGGTGGTTTCTCCACGAAATAACATATGAAAAACGAGCGCAGAAATTCCATTTTGATGACGTGTCACTACCCAGATCTGGGTAGTGCTTATGCAGATTTGCAGCCAATGAGAAGCATTTGCGCTTTTTCAGGAGCCCATCAAATGGAGCCCCCATTTCCCATACAAGCCCTTGGAGTCAACCCTTTCCCGAGTAGACTTATAATTAGAACGTTTCCCAGGGGAGACTTCGCGCGCCGACGGTGGGAAGAGTCAATCACAACGACGAAATGACACTGCTGTTGTACTTCATCAAACAACAGGAAATTCGGTGTTGACAGGCCAAAGACAATCATAAGCTAGTGAAACGTGACTTAAGCGTTTTCATCCCTCAGAGATTTTCTTTCTTTTCTTTCTTGCCGGTAGATTATACTGTGGAGAGTTTTAAACTCTGACTATGTTAATCTTTATTTTGGCTGCTTGTCTTACATTAAGAGACCATGAAGCTGGTCTGTTAGATGCATAATGATTAACTACTACCTTCAGTCTGTAGTTCTGGATTCGTTTTCTTTACCCAATTTTTTTTAAGCGTTAAGGTTATTATTTCGGCTAAATGACTCAACATTAATCAAATTTCTAGTTTTTCAAGTTTTTTTTCCGAAATCCGTTTATCTGAAAAAATACTTGTAGTCCTTGTGGTTGTTTTGTCCGTCAGCTAGTGTGATGATTCCCTGCTACGTTTTGTAACGCCGGGCCCAGCCATTGTTTTCTCACAAAAAAGTGATCTACAGATGCGAATTCGAAGGAAAGAACTGAGCCTAAACTTCTACATTAACTGCTGAGAATTGTCCTGTCAGTCAATGACTATAACTATTTTGTCGCAGATACAATCCATTTTGTTTTTCTGGAGACAAGTGGGTCTTTGGACTGGAGTGCGATGTCACAAATTCCTCCCTAGCAAATTAAATTTTCAGTTAGCTTCACGGTCGAGCAACTGTTCTCTTCTGTTCAACTTTTCAAGTGACAGTTTTATCAGGCAACTCTCATGGTGATGCGAGTCAGTTGTAGAGGAAGACTGCAATTTGTCAAATTTCGGAAATAAAGCATTCCTCGTTAGTTGCTACTTAGGTCATCGCTTTTGCACACGGTGCTTAACTGGCGAAATCCACTCCACGGTGATGACAAAAATCAAATAATGATCCTGGCACTTTTTCGGCGCTGATCATCGAAAAGTTCCAAATCGTCCACAGAACGCTAAATCGTCGACTCTTTTCGAAGTGCATGCTTCCATGTTGAATATATGACGACAAATAAAAACACTCGCAAAGATAACTTTCAGTGATCCTCAGTTCGCTGCCTTTGTCCCATCGCTTCATGCTCAGTCTCATTCGGGTAATTCATTAACTTTTATTTCATGATACCCAGATCCCAGCGGCTGTAAAATCATAAAAATGGACGAATAGTAAAAAGGAAAACGGTCGAAGGATGGGCTTCTGAGTTCGACTTCACCCAAATTTTTTTCACGATGACATACGAGGCTCACGGAAATATGACACTTTTCGCGGGAAACAAGCCGTTCTATTTATAAATCTACTCGGGAAAGGGTTGACTCAAGAAACTAATGGAGATGGAGGCTCCATCTGGCTTTTTCAAATAGTCCACAAAGCATAGCCACCACGTAGATATAAGAAACAAAAATAATAACGGTAAGAATTGCGCAAGGACTCACTTAAAGACGATTAGCACTACCCAGATCTGGGTAGCTAGAGTGGTACGTCAACAGTATGGACCTTCTGCGCTCGATCGTTTCTCAGGCGGCATTTCGCGGGAAACCATCGTTGGTGTAAGAGACGCAAAATGTCGCCTGTAAACTCAGGCTATTGCATTTATCTCGTGTGTAGAATTGACACTTAGCTATTTATGAAACCCGTACAGCACTCGAAGGCATTACTATAGGCTTGATCTCCGCCGCTCTCTCGGTCCTCCTCCGCGGGAGGAGCGGGGGCTCATTTCCCGAACAGCGGCTGGTAATCGAGCCTAGCATTGTGATAGCATCACACAAAACATCATCACGGGGAGACGACTCGAGCATTGAGTTGGTTTATCTGGTATGTATAGCCTTCATCCGGGCAGATGGCTGCTTCCTTCTGCCAAATGGTAGCCAATGCGCAGGCTCAAATATGAAACTTGCCCGTGACTTCAAACTATCCCTGAAGAATAACTCTAGGGCTCTTAAAGACGATTAGATATGTACAGCCACCACTTAACTTGTATCGCTGAAACAAAGTGGTACAGGCAGAAAGAAGTTAAGGGAAGAGGCCGATCATCTATATCCCACCTATATCGGTCCTTTTACTTTTGTGTTTAATCCAAATTTAAAATGTTGTAATGTTTTTCATCTTATATTTTATCCAGAAAATTGTGAACCCTCCCGATACAAAGCCATTTCTTGGAGTTTTCCTAGTTGACGGACTCCCTGGTATAAATCATATGGAAGCAAAGATAAAGGAAGAACACATCCATTTTTTTGTCAACGGCCTCCGCGATTATTTCATTTTAAACTACACACAGCCAGAAACATTCAAAATCATTATCCCAGCAAATTTTCCTTGCGCCACTACCTTTACTCTTGGAGTAAATCAAGACCTTGTCGTGTACGATAGTCCTTCGAAGGTGGATGGGCTCTCTGACAGGTTTACAATGTATGGCGCACATCCAAGTGGAAGAACGTACTTCTACAGAAATCGGACGTCTAGCTCTACGTGATTTCGGGATATGGGAGGGCGTGCTTTTATGATGATGTAGCCTGTACTCATACGTTGTTTTTTTTTTCCTTTTCCACAACATCAGCGAGCACAGGAAGGAAGAAGAACTCTATTTTCTTCTTCCCCCGGCAACCCCCTTGCACTAGCGGTCAATAAATCCCTCGCGGTTGTTATTTTATACGGCCACTCGACGCGGACGGACCCTTGGGAGAAAACTCTAGTTCCACATTTGGCTCCTGTCAGGTTTACCAATAAAACTGAGATTCAGGAAAATCGGAATAGTGGTTTACTAGTTTTTACTTGTTTTGTTTTTCCGTCCCTTTCATTGCTGATCAGGTACCCAAAACTACAATTTATGTCTTTTCGACGGAAAGAAGTTTTAGACAGTGCCAGAGTTTTGCTTGCAGGACACTATATTTTTCATTTATCCAATCTGTTTTCCTCTACAACTTACATGTAGCACTGACAGAATAGGCCATTATAGGGAATACCCTTCTCTGGAAATGAGCAGCCTCTCCGGCCTGCAAAAATGGGTATCTTACGTCCGATAAGAAAGTGTCAAAGGAATCTTCAAAAGAGACTAGGCAGCCTGTGACGCGATCAATTCGTTTTTTCAGTCGCATGGTCTCTAAAACGTTACCGAAATCATTTCATGACCGTGGATGTCAAAGAAAAGAGAGAGGACAACTGCCGGATTTTGATTGAATTCAGTGCAGCGTGATCTTTGATCTTTGATCTTCGTTAATTAATGTTTTTAGTATCACCTTATAAAGGAAATACTTAGTCACACTTATACAGGCAGTTTAAGAAAGCTTATTAAAAACTGGGCTATGCGTGGTTACAGTATTTGATTTCCTGCAATTTAACTGGTACAGGGGAGAAGGGTTATCTCTGATCATATATTAGTTCCAGTAATTGCGTCAATATTCTGAAAAGCGTAGTGATAGATCACAAAACAGGATTTCCGCGCTATAATTTTTTCTCCATTCCTACTTCATCGACGGTCGAGTATTCTTCAGGGTATTTACCTTTTAATACGCGTGTATAATTACACGAAAATCAAGGGCCTTGATTCGGGTAAAATTGCATCATTGCCAAACAGCCAAAACGTGATCAACTAAATGTACAAACATTTACCACAAAGGACTGCAAAGGACCGCAAACGAATATGCCGAAGAACGTAGGATCTATAAAGACCTGATCAGCAAAAATGAAAAGTAGACATATTAAATCCTGCAAACAGAATACTGCAATGCTGATCGTACTACGTGAAAATTAACTCTGCAAGACATCAACACGACACCGAAAGAACTCAAAACAGAACGGGATTGTAGCCATAGACAGCTGTTTCGCTCTCTTTGGGGTTAATGCTTAATGCTTCATTTTAGTCATCGTCTAAAATAAACAGCATGCTCATCACGAGACTCATTTGAACGCAATGAAAGTCGTTACGATCCTTATCCCCAGTTTCCACAGTCTCCGCTAAGAACGCCTGGGACTCTGAAATGGACTGACACACGAAAAAAAACGCCTGCATTTTCTGAGTCTCGCTCTGCTAAAGCAAGTTCGACTAAATAAAAGGATAAGGGGTTGGACCCGAAGCGTGGCGAAGCCTCACTCACGGAGTGCTGTCCCGGGGTAAAACTTACTCCTGTAAATTTTGTGGTGTAATTTGTGCCAAAAAGATATAACACATTATCTCATTACTGGAAAAAAAGTATCCGGTTGAGGCCATTCTCCTACCTGATTATCGCTACTGCGTCTTATATTCTTGAATCAATACTACACCCTCGGCTCTCCCACCCTCTGTTAGTAACGTTCCTATTGCTGGTTCTGAGTGTCACGCCTTTCAAAATAGATCTAAATAAAAATCAAAACCGTTCAATAGATAAAGTCCAGAATTTGGGACATGAAAGGAGTAAATGTACCAAGTTCCTCGCCAAGATTCAGGGCAGAAGAATATTCCGTATACAAGATATCCGAAGAAATGTTTTACCCAAATTTATAGAGATTTATATGGAGACGCCATGCTGGTGCTCACCTGGATGGGCACCAACATGGCGGACGGAAACCATGAAAAACATCTGTTGCCGAGTATTGGTACAAAAGCGTGAATTTATTCCTCGAGGAACTCATAAACATTAAAGTAATACATTTTCTATAATACATGAAATGTTTAGATAGCAAAATTCCTCGAAATACGTCACTTTTTAAACCTACATGACAGCTCTCTCGGCCGTCATGTAAATGACACGTCACGCAAAAGCTTAGAAATTCAAGCGTACTCTATCACAAAACCAAGAACCCTTTTAAGGCGAAAATTTTTATGAAAATAAGTTTTTAGCTGCTCTCTGATACATCATGAAAGTAAAATCTCAGTAGGATCGATAGTTTTGTAGTTTGAATTTTAGTGACGTCATGTGAAAAACAACAATTCTTTAAACCATTTCATATTAGGGATTTAAAAATTTAAAATTAAAGCGCGACAGTAAGATTTCGAAAGAATGGCCGTTTAGCCTCGTTTTGAAAGGGAGATTTTGAAACTTGGAAATGACTTATTCAGGCTGTAGGGCGCTTTCACATGACGTCACGGCGGCCATATTGGTGTTCCAAAACAGTGAAACGGCGGCCATGTTGATGATCCAAACCGGAATCCTGTTGGAGTTGAACTCAAGCTTTTTTTCTGTAAATGCTTTCTTTTGTTCCAATAAATTTGCCAACCTCGTTCCCAGGGTTCTCTCTCTTGCTTGTGTCCTCTGAGACTCGTTATTCAAGCTGAAATTAATATATCGAAAGTGGACTATTACGTATACATACTGGCCACGTGAGTGAAAACGCTCTTTCAACAGGCCACTTTCGATACATTAAAATTCAGCATTTTAGCTAGACTCGCCTACACGTCGAGCTCAAATTTTTTCACGGGCGCTAAGCGCGGGCAGTAGATGTCTTATGGAGAACTTTGAGAGGGTCTACATTTCAGCGAGTCTTAGATACGTTCTGCTTTACCTTTCTTTGTGTCGCTACGCAGCGCTTCTCAATGCGTTACGACACAATAAACAGCTGTGAAGTAGACTAAATCCAGGTTTACACTACAGAAAATTGTTGGCACGGCTCGGGTGAAATTGGCACGGCCAGTGCCAAAAAAGAGCTGGGCAAACTTTGTTTCCGGGCTCTATACCATTTTTACCGTACCAAAAATACCGTGCCAAAATTTTTGGGCCCACGTAAGTTCAAATGGAAGCAAAGGTGGACGACGAAGCCTTCATGCTGTATCTCTTAAGAATGACGTTTCACAAAGTTCAAAGCTCAACTATGGACACCGAGGTTGGCAAAAATTTGCAGGGAAGAATCCTCTACCTTAAAAAAGGAAAGAAAACAAGGAAACTTTTTATGTTTCTTGCGGCTATAATGTTGACAAATCCAATCCACCCATCGATATGAGCGTTTGGTCGCTTCTTTCATAATTGTATTAATTCTTCTACGTCGCTTTCTTTCCAAGAACGTCCGCGTGATTTTGGTAGAGAAACGAGCAGCCATCTTGAAATTTACGCAAGAAAACCGCTAGCTTATATGAATTAAGGCTCAAATTAATTGGCCCGTTTAGGTGTTTACACTACTTGTTCCGTCTGAACCATGCCGTTTTTTCAGCACCCGTACCATTTTCACCCGTGCTGGGACTACCTCGTCGAAGGTCCCAGCACGGGTAAAAATTTTGGTTCGGCACGGATGAAATTTGGTGCGGACCGGTTGTTTCAGGTTGTTTACACTGCAAATTTTATCCCAGCCGAAACCTTTTTTAGGACCGGTGCCATTTTCACCCGACCCGTGCCAAAAATTTTCTGTAGAGTAAATCGGGCTTAAAGGTGTTGTCACACAGGACGATTGGCAACGACGATTTTAGCATATCGATGCCCCATAAGGCCCTTCGTCTCCTCTTGTGTAAATGTCAGCGGTCTTCCGCCATAACAAAAGACGTGTCTCCTGTAGAAAATAACAATGACGAAATGAGAAGATATAGCGGAATATTTCAGTTGATTTCAGCGGTAAATTAAAAGTCTGGGGAATCAAAACGCTCTGCAAGAGTAGAGTGCTTCTTGGCACGATGGAAAACGACGTTCTTACGACGCTGAAGATCTTGATTGTTGGCGAAAGTGGAGTTGGAAAATCTAGGTAAGCTGATAGGGTTATTACAGATAAGTTTTATGTTTAGGTTATTTGTTTCAGTCAGCCGTTTATGTAAGCTTATCACTCATTCCAGTGGTTAAGGATGCAGAGTCCAGGTTTATAGGGTTTATACTTAATTTTTACGTTGAAACGGGCAGGAATTTTTATGGAAGTAATCTCTGTAGAAGTCCAGTGTTACATGTGATCCCTGTAGAAAAAAGTGAACTTATAATTTGAAGATAAAGCTATAGTTTACTTTTAAATTATGTTAAGGATTTGTTTTAAATGACTGTTAAATTGATGATTGCAAACTTCTTCACCTAAATTTTATGCAGCCTACTCCTGAGGTTCACTGACGACACGTTTGATCCTGATATTGGAGCCACAATAGGTAAGTATTGGAGTGGGCCATGTACAGTGCCATCCTTGGGGGCTGTTTACCAGGGAAATTCGTGTGTTTTTGCTAAAGGTTTGGCACAACCTCCTCTATGTTAAAGCAACATTTTCCCACCAGAAAGGTATCACTGTCCCAACCTCTTTAGGCATTTATACAGTGTACGCTGTGTTTCAGCAGCTAAAACAGCAAAAAATTATTCTTTTTAGAAAATCCGTACACTGCACCTTAATGTGAAAAACAAAATGCGCAGCCACAGTCAAACCTTAAAGTGTGACCGCCTCCTGCTTATTGGAACAACTTGCAAAGCAACAACTTTTCATTGTTTCAAGCTGCTGTGTTGTTCAAACCAGAAAGCTGTTACTCAGCTGCTACACTGTACATGAGAATGAAAAATATTGCATGTTTACTTGCTCTTGCAGGTGGTTAGACAGGCAGCATCGATTCTCGACAGTATTTCACAAAATGTTGCAGAAAATTGTTCCATATACACCTCCCATCTAGTTTTACCAATAAACTGGGGCTTATTTCTCATATTATTATTACCCGTCATGGTGTGGACCTGCAATTCTCTGCCATGCTCCAAGAGTTTAAATTTCTTGATTTTTTTCTGTTGTCAATTAATTACTTCCTTCAGGTTAATCAGCAATAAGAGAGATCATGGTTTTCAGTTAACATGCATAAATCTATCACTGCAATGATCTTCTCAACATTTACTTTCATGTGCTCTCCGTGAATTGTTTTATTTTAACAACATAATGAGGAGTATCACAGTTTTAATGTATAAACACAACTTGGAACCAGCCTCATTTAAAAAAAAAATATGATAAGTCTTATCAACAAATTTTTATCAGTAATATTATTATTGAAAGCTGCTTGGAGTTCAAACTTTGCTTTCTTTGATTTGCAGGTGTCGACTTCAAAGTTAAAACACTTACTATTGATGGCAACAAGGCAAAACTCGCTATTTGGGTAAATACTTCATTCCTACAGTGTGTATTTTGGCTGCCAGATAATTTAAATTATTAAAAACTGAATCATTGGATTAGCCTTTATGCCATGCTCTCTAAATTAATGGTAACTGTACACGTCTGCACAAAATTAAAAACAAGCTGAAAATCGGCTGTTTTTACAAATAAAGTCGGGAAGAATTCTCGATATTTTGTGGGCGTTTTTAATAAAACAATTATTCCACTCGCACTTGTTGGATATGAGATGATTATAGCCAACTCGGCACTCAAGCCTCGTCAGGCCATCTGATAGGGTGCGATAAAAAGCAGAAATTGTGCGATATTTTTAGGGTAGATTGTGCGATAAGATAGGACTATCATGCGATAAATTGTGCAATTTTTTCAGGGCTAATTTACATTGTTTTACCAGGTTTCAAAGGAGAAAAACCACTTAAATGTTGTTTAACAGGCAATTTGAATGTAAAGGAATAATGAAACATCTATTTTACAACAAAATAGTTAAATTTGTCCGATTATTTTGACCTGGAAAAGAAAAAGGACACTTGCTTAATATTACATGACACCGTTACACCGCTGACCGCACTGCTTGTCTCTGAAATCAAAATGGCTGGCCAGATACTGCGATTGAAGGTTTCAGATGCCTTGCAAGGCTTTCTCTAGTGGTAAATCACCTTAACTAACATTAAGATTAGGAAAGTGTTTAATTAAAGTTAGAATTCATTGTTTACTTTCCTTGAATTTGGCATTTTTTTGCGAATTATGCGATTTTCCTCAAATTTTGCGACGGATGCAATTTGAGATCAATATTATTGTGCCAAATCACACCATCGCGTAATATCAGATGGCCTGCCTCGTTGGCTATCTCGTGGGATAATTGATAATTATTGCATGCAGGATAAACCATTTTACCCTCACAGCTGATGCAATATTGAGTGATGCATTATTTAAGTCATATTGAATGGGATGATTCCCGGCCTATTAAAGGAAGTACAGGTGTTAATATCAATAAGTCAGTGTTTTGGAGCTCAATCTATTTTACAGTGGCACCTCGATAACGAAGTGCCAAGGGACTGGCAAAATTTATTCACTGTAACAAGGTATTGTTATATCAAGGTACTTTTCCATATGTTTTACTATTACTGAGGTAAGGAAAATCATTCGTTATACCAAGGACTTCATTATATAGTGGTTTGTTTTATCGAGGTTCCACTGGAATTAGATACATACTTAGAACACGTTTGGTTTTGTGTTCTTTTACGAATTGTTTTTTTCTGTAATATTTTTTTCTCTTGTGCCCATCTCAACTGGCACAAAAGCTAATTTCTGGCATATTAAATAGCATTGTCCTTTTATAAGAAAAGAAAGATTTAAAAAAAGCTTGTTTTTGTTGTTGTACCATAGGATACTGCAGGGCAGGAGCGCTTCCGAACATTGACACCCAGTTATTACAGAGGAGCACAAGGCGTTATTTTAGGTAGTTACTTAACTCTATAATTTTCATAATGATTATATCATTTGTGTGTTCTCTTGACAGCCTTTATGGTGATCTCTTGATTCACAATCTCTGTACATAACATCTGGCTTACAAAGTACACATCAAGATAATTTATTCTGAATAAATACATGTACTATTAAAGATGCCGCATAATAGACACTTGCACTATGTAACTCTTACTGTGAAAACCTCTTTTCTCACACTACCAAACATGTTTGCTCTAAGGGCGTGCCAAGTTAAATGGCCCAGAAAGTAGCCACACACAGCACTTGTGGTAAAATTGCATCAATGACACATTTTGGGTGCATTCCTTTGGGATGATAAGGATCAGGATCAGTGAACTTAGATCACTCAGTTCATGGTAGATCAAATGAACCAATGAATCCTTGTGTAGAGTGGATTCATTGGTTTATTTGATCTTCCATGATCCCAGTGATCTCGGATCACTGACCCTGATCCAGATCGTCCTAGGTAAAGGAATGCATCCTTTAAGTCATGCAGTTTCCTTTGATGGTGATAGTAATTTGAAGCATACTATACGACAAAACACTGATACTAACAGGATATTATCTATTCAATTCAGGAATTAACCTTCCTGGGAGGTATCTGCTGTAGTGGGGGTTAAAACTTTAAATCCCAAGAATGACCAACATCAATTTTCTCCTCATCGTATCCATACATCATCAAAAGGAAAGGCTATGAGAAGTAAATGATCACCAAAGGGAAAATTTTTTGGCATTTTATCAAAATCTTTCAACTAGTTCCTTTAAGAAATGTTTTGGAGATTTGGAAATTACAGTGTACATATGTACGTGTGTGGATATTGGGGCTTAAAAGGTCAATTTTTTTCAGTTTTTTGATAGTTACCCCCACAGCTGATACAATATTGAGTGATGCATTATTTAAGTCATATTTTATTGAATGGGATGATTCGCGGCCTAAGGAAGTACAGGCGTTAATAGAGTGTGTAATAAAAGATTTTTGTTCTAAAACTATACGTAACTATATTGTTAGTATTGCAAGTTGGGTAGTTTATTAAGGTGGCCCAGTCTATAATCATTTGAACTTGAGTAGCTATTGTATGCTGCACTATTTTGAAAATTATCTTACCACTCATGTTACTTTCCTTTTAGTTTATGACACAAGCAGCAGAGAAACATTTGATAAACTGGAAGAATGGCTAAATGAAGTAGAAATGTACTCAACCAAAAAGGACATAATAAAAATGTTGGTTGGCAACAAAATAGATAAGGTAATTTCAATTTATATTAGCACTGGCTCTTTAAGCCCTTTAGATCTGTAACAACAAGTATTATGTTGCACGTGTGTTGGTATCTCAATTTTGATTGGCTAAAAACACGCAGCTTAATGTTGCTAGCACTTTTTTTTGCAATATCATACCTTAAGATACTAGTTTTACTACATGTGCATGTACATGTGGAAGTTACTCATACTTTTTGTACATGTGGAAGTGATGCCATTTTGCAGAAAGCAGTTTTACAATGCAAGAAACGTCTGTTTTACAGAGGCTCTCAATTCCATCTGTGGATACTAGTAGCCTGGGGGTGGGACTCCCCATATGAAAGTGGTGGGGATGCTCGTCGTCTCGCTTAGGAGGTGTAAATTTCGGATTTTGGTCTCACTTAGGGTGTCCTGGGCAAAACGCCATCATATTTAGCCGTGAAGGTCTCGTTTAAGGTTGCACGTCAAAAAATATAAAAATATATATATTGTCTGTGTTTTAACATGGTCTCTTTTAGGGGTCAAAAAAAGCTCGGGCCACAACCAGATCGGTCTCCTTTAGGGGTTTAATTCAAAATTTCCGCAAGCATCCCCACCCCTTTCATATGTGGAGTTCCCCCCCCCCCCCCCCCCGGGACTAGTAGTTGTAGATTCTGTGCATGTTTTTTAATTAATTTGTCTGTGGGTATCACAAATTTGATAGCATTTGGGTATCACAAATTTGGATTTCATGGTGGTGATTACATGTAACAATTTACGTTGCTGTTACATTTTAGGAAGGCCGTGAGGTTGACAGGAAACAGGGTTTGCAGTTTGCTCGAAGACATTCTATGTTATTTATTGAAGCAAGGTGAGTAAACAATGGATGATTGATTGTAAAAGGCTTAAATATTATTGATCGTAAATTTCACGGTATGGAACAAAAAAAATTCGACTCCTCCATCGCGCTCGCTCTAGAACCCACGACCGAACCATATTACATTAATGCTTGTGATTATTTTGTTTCATTCATGCAGTGCAAGAACAAAGGAAGGAGTACAGCTTGCATTTGAAGAACTTGTAGAAAAGGTAACTATGTAACTTCATTCTGAGCGATTTCTCGTCAGTTATCATTATAATGATTAAACTTTTAGAAACCTTTAGATTCTAAGACAAGGACGACAATGAGAACGAGTTTTGCTCAATACTAAGTAGTGCGCGCGTCTGAACCAGCGTTATTTTGGCGGGAAAATGTAATAGCCGTCGTCATTCTACTACGGGTTTAGCGAAGATGTCGTAGTGACGGAAACACGTTGTCAAATGTTAGAAGTTTTAATATTTTGCGATCGGAAGGTGGATCAACCTCCTTCAATAAATATAGCCGTGCTAACTTCTCTGGTGAAAAAAATTAAAATGAAGCCTTAAGGTTGTCTATTTTTTGAGAATACGGGAAAATAAATTTAACAGTTCATGCAAGAGCAAGAAGTTTGCATCCAACTATTCAGTACATTAACTTACCAGTTTAATAAGTTTGCATGATATAAATGAATCTGACACAAAATAAAGGCAAGCACGATAAATTATTGTTAATAAACAACGAGTGTTGTTCTTGATTTTCTCTGAAACGGTATTTTGCACTGGTTGTGTAAATACCCTCAATATACACCGGAATGTCACGGCTTGCCGCTTAAGTTGGTTGATGGTATAATCGTATCTGACTGTAATGCTTGTGATCTGCAAGGATGAATATAATTTATTGTTGAGAAATCAGTCACATCGTTGTCGTACTCTCCACCGAATTTTCAATACCAGTGTCCTTCTGGAAATACCGCAAAACTGTTCCACAATGGACGAGACTCAGCTAAAGGGGATGACTATTAAATGACACGCAACTATTGCAGTAGTAGTTGAATTTCAGTGGGACCCGAAACTAAGCCGTATTTAGTGCTTTTGTGTCCCCCGCCCCATGTTAGTACATCTAGGGCCTTAGTTTCTGGGTGAAGTCAGTTTTTCTGGGCGCTGTTCCTGAAAGGCCGGTTAGCGCTAATCCAGGATTAGTTTTGGTCCACTTTTTGTATTTACCTTCCTATGCATTGCTTAGAGTAACATTTTATGTTATCATTTTTTTCGGAAATAAAGGCACAACAGTCTCTTGTAAGCTCTTGTTACGTGTTCTTAGACAAGAAAACCTTGCTTAAAATTTTGTTTATTCCTGGGTTAAACTTAACCATCTTTCGAGGAAATGGGCCCTCAGATAGACTGCAATAATTATTTATTCAAAGAAATGTCAAAGAAATCCCAGTTGTTCGAAGACCGATTAGCGCTAACGCGGGCATAAATTTTAATCCGGGTTTCTCTTTCTTTTGTTTAAAAGCATTTTCTCAAACAATTATCACTATTCTTTTTAGAGCATCCAATCAACAAATTGCAGACCAAAGGAATAGGCAATTTCCGAGTTCCCCGGGCTTCTGTATCAAAACGAGGTTAGGTGCTCAGCCTTTCTTGTGGAAATGAGTTTTATTTGCGTGAGAATGGCCGAATTTATACTAGAGACGAGTTATCTGTCAGACGGAGAATTCGTCTAAGTATAAATCCGAAGACGAATTTTGTTCCATAGATTGTCTAGATATTTTAAGCGGGAAACAGGAAACATTGCGAAAATATAGAAACCAGTCCCTCTCATGTGGAAACTTCGTCAAAAAACCGTCTACGTTACGTCTAGATATAACTGAATTTAGAGACGGATAATCCGTCTAAGACGAATTATCCGTCTGTTAGCACGTCTTCACAATGTGCTAACAGACGAATCAGCCTCAGACGAATTTTGCTCCATAATTCGTCTTAAGCACCGAATTTACACTAGAGACAGATTATCCGTCTGAGACGGATAATTCGTCTCTAGTATAAATTCGGCCAATGAAAAATCATTTCAAAAGCTGAGCACCGAACCTCGTTTTGATACAGAGGCCCGGGGGAACTCGGAAATGGCCTATTACACATGTAACGTGAATTTGCCTTTTAAGCTTTCATATCTGAATTCAAATTTCGCTCTAACCTTGGGTTATCTTTACCCCGCTTTGAACAACCCGGCCCAGGTTTCCAAAGACTAACCTCACTGTCATGTCTTTGTACAGATAATTCAGACACCAGGTTTATGGGAGAAAGATGGTGCCACTGGCGGAGTAAAACTGACAGAAGCCGGTTCACAAGTCATCTCAGGATGCAGTGGAATGTGTTCACTTACATGACTACTCTGACTCAGTTGAAATGTTTTTATCCTTGGACCTCAAAAGTAATTTTGTAAACTTTTCTTACCGGTAGTGATATATTAGACTGTACAGTCCAATCTCCCGGAACCACCCCTGATATTAGAAAAAGGATCCCTATAGGGGAGGTGTCCGCTAATTGAGGAACTCACGTTAAAAATGCGTTGGTTGTATTTCGCTAGGGCCAAGAAGTTGTTAGTGAATACATGTTACAAGCAACACTACAATGAAGTATCGAAGTAATGTACTTAAAGAGGTTGAACTATAATGTTTGTAACCGGCATAAGGGCATGTATTTTTATGGAAGGCTCCAAAAGGGTGTAATTTGGGGTGAGTGAAGATTTAGTTGAACCACGGGCACTTCTGCGACACTTGCAAAAGCAAGAAGGCGTCCAAACATTAAAGGGGGGAAACAAAATGAGAATTCAGTACTTGTTCACGAAAAATCGCGGTTATTTCTGGTTGGTTTTAAAGAGGCTATATCCCATTATTAAAATCTAGCTAGTGGTCTGTTATCAATGTTGTGTTCTGATTGGTTGAGCTACTACTGGGCTATATGTTATAGCCCACTAGTAGCGAAAAGCGCCGGCTTTTTGGCGGCAAAAAAGGATTAAAGTTGTTTTGTCTCGATATTTTTTACCAACTAGTTGGATTTTACTAAAACAATTATTCCTCTCACCCGTCAATAGCCCATTCGGGCTCGAGGAATAATTGTTAATTAATTTCTACCTTTTTTAAAAAACGGTAGAACGTGTCTTTGTATCAATTGAATTCAAAAAATAATTGTCTATTTTTTATTTAACACTATATTTAGGCAATGAAACTACGAGTAACTAGACTTTTCATGCCTCAAACTAATGGTGGGCATTTGCAGGGATTTCTTGGGTAATCTTTTCGGAATCTCGTGAGTTTAGGCTGCCTGAGATCCACAGCACTCTTTCTTGCTTTGCCTCTGGTTAAGCCGAATATAATGGGGAACTTTAGGGAACAGTAGGGAACTTAAGCAACAACGACGGCGACGACTACTAAAGCGTCACTTGAAAAGTGAAGTCCTGCTGCTTCAAACTGTATCGCGCTTATTCCATCTCGTTTAGTCTGTCAAACGTTGGCAGTTTTTTCTGGGGGGTTCAGGAAAAGAAAAATAAAGTTGTCGTCTTGTGTTCACGTTCTCCACAAAACGTGAAATTAGGCATTTTCACGTCGTAGTCGTGCGCGGCAAAAAATGTACAAAAAAGCGTGATGCACGTGCAGAGCTGTTGTTTTGCCTATCTCAACCTATTGCTTTTTTACCGTTCTCGTTGACGTCGCCGTCGTCATTGCTTAAGCTCCCTAATGTTCAAATCATAACGGCCCTTGAAGCCCTGGCTTAACGGGGCTATGTAACGATGATATTGCTGTTTTAGGTCAATTCTTAGCTGAAGTCATTACTTAGTACCTTCACCGCACACACAAAATGCTCCTGGGAAAGTTAGAATAATCTTCAGAAGCTCGTTTACTTTGTGGAGTTGAGAGCAATGTTTCGAGTGGTTGGCCTTTTTTGATCTTTTTTGTACTTCTTTGTGACTGATCGACGAAATAACTTTTCACCTGCATGGTTGTACGCCACGGTTTTTACATAAAAATCAAGGTGGAAGTTTTCTTAACAGTAGGATTAAAATAAAATTTAGCCTGTTCAGCGCGAAAGGAGAAAGTTGCTTCCTTCCGCTCGTGCGTCCGCAAGTTTATGACATGGTATGATCAACTTTTACACTCGCTTGCAAAACTGAAATAAATAAAACTCTCGCTAGACCTGTCCGTAGGGAAATGCGGTATGAATTATAGCCTATTCGAACTTGGCAAGACCTTTTGTAAATTTACACCGCCATTTAGTTTATAATCTTAATAAAAAATATTTCAGGGTTCTATGGTGGAAACAAAGTGTGGTGTATATCTTTCTAGAAAATTAGTATAGGTAATAGCATGATTTGTAGTGATATTTGGCATAAATACCACAAGTGATATTTGAAAATTGTTATACGTAATTTCACGAGCCGTTAGGCGAGTAAAATTTGGGACAATTTTGAATATCACGAGTGGTCTTTATGCCAAAGATCATGTACAAATCATGCTATTATTTGTTTATACTACTACCCGCAAAAGGTTTGAAATTTTCACATGTAGGTATTTCAAATTAAGCTGAAATATCACTGCTCTAAGCCAATCAAATTGCAGTAATTTTTCATGTAGTAGTATAAAAAGTGAAGTATTCCTAAAACAGTATTTAGTACATATGCACGTGGATAAGACTAATCAAAGAAACAGTTCTCTGGAGCGGTATTATCGCATGACCCACAATGGGAAGCAAACTACAAGCTAAAAAAAGTCTTCTTCTGCACTTGGTTTCGCCCCATGTAAGAAAATACAGATACCGAAATCCGAGAAATTTATTTCGCTTGTCAAATCCGGAATCCTGGGCTTTGGAATCTGGAATACAGCTCAAGGAATCCGGAATCCCACTAACGACCAAGTTCCGCTGACAAAGACTGGAATCCAGTACCTGGAATCCGGAATCCGGAATCCACAGCGTGGAATCCAGAATCCCAGACTGTCTTGGATCCCTTACATGGAGCGATTGGTTACTTGAAGCCGCTGTCAAGTGTTGTTTCTGCAATAACGGCTCACGTTAAACTTAATGGACTGAAAGAACTTTGTAATTTGTTTAGTTACCGAGTAAGTGCCACTAGCTGCTTATTTATTTGTTGTGATGATTGTGGGATTGTTAATTGAGTTGTTACCAAAAGAAGCTGTCACTGCGACCTTACGGCAAGGAAACAATAAACACTTGTATTTAATGACTGGTCCCGAGGGAAACAGTTAAGTCTTGTTTCACGAGAATCTCAATGAGACTCAAGTTGCCCCCTCAAAGATTTTGGCGGGAAACAGTTTCATTGTTAGATGTCATGTGACCACGAAGTAACCAGTGAGAGCGTGCGATGTTGGGGAAAAATTCCTGCTACATAACAATGGAGGATATTGCTGGTTTAAACGTTTTTGTAATTGTTTCTTCCTTCGGGAGTATATGGCGCGGAACGAAGGACTTTTCATATATACTTGATTGGCGCCAGAATCAAATTGGACGAAGGACTTTTTTTCAAAGCCTACAGGAAGCTGTAAATCAGGGGCACCCAACGACGGTTTCCTCCTCAAGACACACAAAACACTTTTAAGGCTTTCCAGAGTACTTTTAGATCTCTAGAAGAGATGCATTCTAAGCGGCGCTAGTATCTGTTCAGTCATCCTAGGGGAAATTGAGCCTTTTCGAAATTACAAGGGCTTCCGTATTATTATCCCGAGAATTTAAGATGCAACTTAGCATATTACGAAAGTGAGAATTTTTTTATTGCTCCATCACATTTTTTGAATCCAAAAATTTGAGGTTTCCTTTTTGGTACGAAAAATTATCCTAATCTGGGCAGGGAAATGAGAAAAATCATATAAACTTTAGAAAATCGTAGGGAATATATAAGACAAGCTTCCCATCGGAAATTGTGCATGAATGAAATGGTCATCTAGAAATTATTAGCCCTCCTCAAATAATAGAAAATTCTAGGTAATATTTGCTTCTCCGAACAAATGTTTTCCAGAAAACAGTCGTTGGGTGCCCCTGGTGAATTGTCGGTTCTTGCAAACAATTACATAAAATTAATTAACTTTGGAGTTTGGAGACTTTCAAAAACATTTCACATTTTTATTAAGATGTCTAAGCCAGTCACTTAGTGAACTGTAGGACAGCTATGAAAAGCAAAGAAGCGACAGGTTCTTGGCAAAATTTGTAGATTTCGTTCAAACATTTGCTTTGTCCTTTTGTCGATGCAAAAACGTTGTTGTTACTGAAAGCAACACAAGTCGCATATTCAACTACAGGCAATACTTGGACAAGAACCGAAGGTATGTACGTAATATTCTCGATTTTCTGAATTCTTAATTGCATAGTTAATATCTATGGTAATGAAATGAGACGTTACCAGTACAGGGTCTCTAAACTAGAGAAATGACAATAACCGGTTGCCAGTAGCTCGGCCAGTGCAAATTATGAATTGTACTGGATGGTACTCACGGGCCGCGAAAACATTATACGACGTGTGAGCAGTTTGTCGGCAAGCCAGGAGGGCTCGAAAACTTCAAGTCTGTACCATTCCTTGGCATTCGTGCTCACCTTTGAATTCAATCGGCGGAGTAACTGATGAGTTCTGTTTTACTGTTGAAATGTTCGATCGAGGACCACCTGTCGTAAGCGACCTGCTCTTTTGGAAGTACACATATATCGTAACTTTGAGACTGCATGTTGTAAATTATCTTCCATAAAGTAGATGTGTCCGGACCTCTCCTTGGAAGTAACCCCTGTCGTTGGAACGGGGTTTGTTGGGGTGGGGGGGGGGGGGGGGGGGGGGGGCTATTCCGTTTCCACAACAATCCTACATCCCGAACCTCTATCATCTCGATGCCAAATACTATTTTCTTTCCCAATACCGCATCTCGTGCCATGATTTTGGCGAATCCTGCCTCCAGAGTAGCGGTCAAATCCCGCAAAAGTTTGCGTTTTCCCGAGTCCTGCACTATATTTAGGGTCAAATCCCGCATCCCGAGATACTCCTTCCAGACTCTGTTGAATTAGCGCTTATGGGAGGTTCGACTCTATTTACTCTTTCTATACAGGAAGCCAAATGGCCGACACACAGTCTTTTAACTTCAGCTGCCTTAATGCTGTAATAACCGCGTACCATACCTGCCTTGATGACGTAACAACGATGACCACGCGCAGCTTGTCGTGGTTTTACCCC
This sequence comes from Porites lutea, assembly GCF_958299795.1. NCBI lineage: Eukaryota > Metazoa > Cnidaria > Anthozoa > Scleractinia > Poritidae > Porites > Porites lutea. The sequence goes on from NC_133203.1 coordinate 48,222,030, forward strand.
ATCACTTTTGTTGGTTTCTTCAGCGCCCTGCTTCTCGTCATGGTAATTTGCTGTGCTATCGGAGCCATCTTATTTTCCAGCTCCAAATCTTCTTTTCGTCACGAGTTTAAGGAGACGATTGAAGTAATCGTGTGCCTTTTTACTGCACACTTGTCCTTTGCGGCTCTGGTAATAAATTCCGTTTGGTTAGTTGGACAAGTGTTAGCCTCAGTGTGCGACATGCTATCTCTGATGCCACATTGAACTTAACCCTTAAAATTTTCAAAAATCGGCATAGACTACGCGTACCGATCTCAGAGACTATGGACAAACTATTTCTTAGTTTTAATCATTGTTGTATTTTTAGATCAGTTTAACTCTCATTTTACCTGTTTTTATGTCACGGAAGTAGCACTGATCTTCAGAGAGCTTAAATTGTTTTATTTGATTTAGGAAGCGGTTGAATTGGTGGCCAGTTATGTATCCTTATATGTCAACTGATATTTAAAGCAGGGAATAAAACGACTCTAGATTCAACAGTATACTGGAAAATTGGCAACCATCCGGCTGCTAAATAATATGGCTGCACTTTACTTGCTAATAAATCTAGCCTGAGATCATGCCCTCTCCCTATTATCCCTTTCCGCCCTTGAAAAAAAAACATGAAAAAAAAAAAACGCCTGATCGCAGGTTATAATAAATCGAGTTGGAAGAGCTCTTTTTTCAAAGTTTCTCGGCCAGCGAGATGCGCTCACACTGCGCCTGTGATACAGCCAATCGGACGCAACCTTGAAGACGTTTGCCTCTTCAGTCACAGTTGTACAAACAACTTCTTGACAAAGTTGATGAAAATCTTTAATCTCAAAGGATCTTTTCATTCTAAGCGATTAAGAAAACAGTTTGTTATGCTAGTGCATTTACACATGTCCTCCTTTTTGTCTCGTATATTTCATTCGATAAACGCTTAAACCTGACACGTGTCAAGAGGAGCGCGAGGGAGTCATTATTTCTATAGTCTAATATTGTGTAACAAAGATTAAAATCCCCGCGCAGTGTATAGTTATTTAATGTTTATTTGAAAACTGTAAAATCGAAGCTGTTCAAAAGAGACTTAACCGACGTTTCTACAATGCTGCCTTCTTCAGGGTACACTGAAGACTATATACGGTTAAAAAGTTCGTTAAATTAGCTTAACGAACTTTTTATCGGTATATAGTCTTGTACCCAGAAGAAGGCAGCATTCATTTGCCGAAACGTCGGTTAAGACTCTTTTGAACAGAGTCGATTTTACAGTTTTCAAATTTACAGTCATCATGTCAGTACCCCTTTATCCTCGCGTTCGCTCGCTCTCTGCTACTGCGTTTTCGTTGGGAAAATAGAGAGGCAGTAACGAACTTTGTAATACAGTGGTGAAGTCAAAACAGTTAGTATGTTTGATTCGTAAGACTACACTTTGCAGCCCTTTGCAGAAGACCAGTCACATGCTTTACTGGAAAGCAGGACATAATATTAGTTCTTATTGTTTGTCTTTGTACCACGTGATTTAGCAGGACCCTTTCCCGAAATCTGTATTGATGTAACCAGTTGTCACCCATCTAGTTTTACTAGTGCCAGACTCTTTTGAACGATCGACAAAGTCGACAGCGTGACCAATTTGCAAATGCAAACCAAGTTTACAATTATATTCAATTAACAACCAACCGTATTATTGTTTACTGTAGCACTGAATAAAAGTGCCATACAAAGCAAACAAAGAATTACCTCCGACGCTGAAAAGCCTAAACTACTACGGCCCTCTGCAACGAAACGTGTTCACCTAGATGGATTCTTCTTCTTCTAGCGGCATATTATTGATATAAAGCGGTCAATATCTTATGAGATGATTGGTCAGCTTGAAATGCGCGATGCTTTGATCTTCATAGTGAACTTTTGGCTGTGTCGCAATCTTGCAGACCATTTTAGCGAAATGACTCGATCCCATGGCATGTGGGCCTGATGTTTAAAGTTACAATTATCGAAACGACCCTGAAAAGGAGCGATCTGTTGATTTTGCTTTGGTATTTGGCTCAACAACTCAGCCATGGTAGCCGAGTGGATATCTTGTCTTGAAAAACGGTGAGTTAGATATTCTTATTTGTTCCTTTTACTTCAGTATTATGTACATCGATCGTTATTCCTAGAGGACGGGCCATTATCTCATTAAGTAGTAAAAGTTATAACTTATACGAGTAGGAAGGAATGTCCACAATTTCCTTTAGGGTCCCCATTACTCTGAAAATACGGTATAAAATTCCAAAACATCAGCAATTTAATGAAATAGTTAAAATTGAAGAGCTAAAAAACCTTGCATTAGATTGAATAAAAAATTGAAAAGGAAAAAACAATGTGAAATAAAGAGATGTAAAATATCTTATCTGATTTGGACCATGTAACAAGGAAATTCATTTAATCGAAAGTCCAGCTGAATGACAGGAATCTGCATACATTATAATATTAGTACAATTAAAATTCCTTTGCTTTGATGTAAACTTAATTCGTCTTTTCTTTGATCCTGGCAGAATTTATAACATCATGTCGTCATGTCGCTCTTATAACAACACAGTCCGGATTATTCCAAATTTGATGACTGTTATATTGTAGTCGAGGCTTATCAACTTTGTGTATCCAACTAAAAAATGCATGATTAGACGCATATTTAGAACCTACGAGACGGTTAATTTGAACAGTATAACTTTAACGCTACTTGCTTTCCAATAAACAAGTCTTACAGTCAAAACAACTAACATAAACAGCACAATCAGAGTATAATTATCATGATATTAATAGTTCAACCTAATATGTAGTATTGTACTTATGTACATGATAGTGTTTTCATTTTTTAAATTTTTTTTGTATTTTATTGTATGTTGCAATTAAACGGTACAATAAAATAATTTTACACAAAAGAAAGTCTGTTACGCTCCTCCAAATAACAGCTCACTCGACAGTAACTGATAGCTTTATTTTGTTGTGGGTTTAAAAAAAACCACTTGAAAACTATCCGAGCATTGAAAATTGGACATAGATGAATACTGGCCCAACCTGCTGAAAATACGACAAGAAAAAGGAAACAAACTGGATGGCATGGCACCTAGTTTCTGCTGGAATTTTGCGGCGCATTTTATACTTAAAAATCTTATAATACTACTTTGATAGTCGACTATAACTGATCAGTAAAAGACAACTTGGAATAATGAACCTTTCTAGAAACTTATATTTTAAATTAGGAACCAATTCAATAATGTAGCAATAATATTAACAATTAAACTTAAGCAATTTCAAATTATTTATCACAACTAACCTTGGCCAAACACTTTTGACGTCAGACGTGATTTTAGAAAGCTTAAAATGACGTTGACGGCAAAAGTCAGTTTTACTCTCTTGACCAAGTTTTTCCATTATTTTTCGTCTTTGTTGATTATAACTTCAGAAGAAATAGTGGTTTCGATTCAGAATCATGCATAAAAATATTTTGCACAGTTTTTATCTGCTCAAATCCTAATTAAAAATATTGTCAACTTGAATCTGACATTTGTCGGTTATAATTACCGTAAACGCGACTCCGTATCTCTCTAGTAGTTTAGTACGTATATGAAACGTAGGCCAAATAAATTTAAATTTCATATATTTATATCTTTGAAAACTTCTTCAGAAAATAAAAACTGCCCTAGAAGTTTCAGTATGAATTTCAATAACGTAGAATTTTACTCCATCTTTGGAATATTTGAATATAATTAAAACTAGTGCGAGCGGTTTTAAATGGCTACCCGTAATTATAATACGAATAAACTTACGTGAAGAGGTAATAAAACTTTAATTTCTTCGGCTCCAATCAGTTCATAGATACTTTACCATTCCCCCCAGTTCTTAGCAGTTGGCTGGAACCTCAGCTATGTCAGCGTAGCACTTTTTTTCCATTCCATTCCTCAGTCACATCCGTTTTATCTATTCAGCACTTTGCCCCTGTTGATATCACTATACTTACCATGGTGCGACTTTACTGCTTCGCGCTCAAAAAAAGAATGGTCATCGAAAGTAGGGAAAGCTATTACATCCTTGCTATCCATTAAAAAAAGCACGTTTAAAGGTCTACTCACTCGTGTTATAATATCAATAACGGGCTCTTTCTCATTTAGACCTGCAGACAGGACAGGTGAAGATCTGGACATCGTTTACGCCAAACTAAAGGTACATAATAGCTATTTGTTAAAAGAAGTTGTCGAGGGATGAAATAAAAATCTTTTTTTTTTTTATAAGAATATATTTTATAAGAATATCGAGGCTGAAATTTGCGAAATTTTAAGAATATTTTAAGAATAAAGCCGAGGCTGAGATTTTGAAAAGGATAGATATAATTTTGTGTATTGAAACATCCGTAAATACAATACAATTTTATGTTTTTAACTTAACCGTATAAAATTATTCCTTTCTCTGAACGGCGAAACTAGCCAACAAAACGAAAAAACCTGCACTAGCTATAGCAAAATGTTCAACGCTAATGACAATTCGATGAACGGTACATGTAATACATATGTACAATATTCAGCACAAAAGACATGAGCTAAACCGCAAAAAAGTATTATGACAAATTCTTTCCTTTTTAAATAACAAAACCTAGCGAAAACAAAAACAGCACTAGGCTTTGCCTGCAGTTTGGCTCCAAAGTTACTTCGACAAAATGTCATAAGCTATAATTTAAGAATAATACAAAAATATTTTCAGCCTAAAATCGGCAGAAAAATAAGAATATTCAGCCTGGGCGGGAAAAACAACATTCTTATTTTTAGAAAAAGAGTGTACCAATTGTATAGAACATTTTAGGAGGACCCACCTACAATGTGAGCACAATACTGCTAAGGCATATGAGTTGCGTAATTAAGAGAACGTCGCAAAGAAAATTAACTGAGTGAAACAATAAACTAAACACACACGTTGATCAAATAAGTAAATTGATTCAAATGAAAGAGGGGGAACTCCCTTATAAAAGTGACAGGAATGCTCGTCGTCTCGCTTTGGGGTGTAAATTGCTGATTTTGATCTCACTTAGGGTATTTGGGACGGAAAGTTACTATATTTGCCCATTCAGGTATCGATTAGTACTGTGCATTGAAGAAATTTACAAATTATGCCCTGACATTGACCACCCAGAAATCTCCCTTGGGGGTCACTTTAAGTTTGAGCCACACCCACACTGGTCTCCCTTAATGAGTTAATTTGAATTTTCCGACGAGCATGTATCCCGGTCACTCGAGGGCTAACTAAAGACGAAAACACAGACCACCATGTGGGGCGAAAAGAGAAAAAAAAAAATAGGTAAATGGAAGACGTTTTGGAAAGAAGGAAATCGGACCTGATACAGGCCAAGGGTAAATTGAAATGTGACCGTTTCCGAGCCATCATAGTTCCGGCGAAAATGACCAGCTTTTCGTCTTTTTACTTGCACAGAAGTTGGAGCGTAGGTAGCAACTTAGTTGTACCAATGGGGGTAGGTAATAATTTAGCGAGTTGGTTTTATTTCCTACGTAATCGAGCTTTTAAGCGAGTAAGATACCATATATGCCATAGGCAGTCAGTGGATAATAAAAGGGAGTCTTTTAAACGGCAAGTCTCGATCATTTACACGAATTTAAATGAGCCGGTTCAGAAAGAGTTGAAATGTAAAAATAGAGTTGAAGTAATTAACCGATGAAAAATGTATAACCAATGAACTGTCCACGATTTCAATCGCCTTCTTCCTTCATAGGAACTGCGAGTTTTTGATCGATTTCACACGACGGTACTTCATCAGCTCTGTTACTATGCATACTATCAAGACCTGGAAGAGAGAATTACTTGTAAGTAAGATTGGCTCTTTGAGCGAACGTAGCTCCGATTTAAGTCGCTGAGGTAAAACGAGCTCCATGTAACTCTACATTACAACTAAAAATAGATTTAGCCAAGGCTAAAAGCGAATCTCTTTCGAGCACTATTAAAAACTGTCTTGTTAAAGAAAAGTTTTGTGAGCCTGCGTTCAATTGAAAACCTTAATGATCAGCGGACAACTTAAAAAAACACGTCACCTCAATGAGCTGTACACCTGAGCCCGCAATATAGTCGTGTGAAGCTGGTCAGCGGGTACTGGTAGCCTATTTTGACAGATGTCAATTAATCATAGGTTAGTAAACGCAATTTGTATGTCTCGGACTTAAAATGTAGTAAGTAAGACACTTCATATACGCTAACATAAAGGGGTGGACGGACGTACCGATGATTTGGCCAGAACCTATTTTTCTTACCCATGGTGCTCCGCCTCGCGCTTGAGAGAGCTTCGCTTTAAAGGAAAACGAACCAGGATTTTTAACAATCTGCTAACGGTACGACTGCAGGTGGTGACGAGCACTTCAGCTTGTGAGAAGAGCCGACATGAAACTCTTATAAAGCAGAAAACTACTCTACAACTACTTAAAAAAATTTTTCTGCACACTAACATGGTTGCCCAGCTCTCTTGTTTTCTACACAATGCCTGCCGTGACGTCTATAACAGAACTGAATTATGCCAGTGAATTATGTAAGATTTAGTTACCATTCAAATAAACTCAAAGCTAATTATTGTTGAAGTGATATTTTAAGGATTGAAAAGTTCGTCTTTCAAGCTTAAGCACTTTTTTAAAAAGTAAATCATAGCTAGATAAAGTTATCATACTTACCAAATGAGTGGATCCTATGTGTTGCATCGGCTGCCAGCAATTCGCGGAAAATTTTTTCATAATTTTTATTTCATGGTTTTGCATTACTTTTCCATCTAATAGTGTTTCGCCAAGGGGACATTGGATGCTACTGGTACGCCGTTCTATCAGGAACACTTGATGTTTACGTGTCAAGCTCTGGGAAATTCGAGGTACTGTTTCGGACTGTTCCAGCACCTCGAACCCGGAAATCTGACAAGAGATGCCTTATATCCGAGTGAAGCTAAATTATTTCAGTTTATATTAAACTTGGTTTCAGCCGATCAAGTTTACGACAGAAATGTACCGGCCTGCGTCCCTGTTAAAACCATACTGCCAATAAAACTGTCAAAAAAGGCGAACGGGACGGCTGACGGGATTGAACAAGTCAGTTGCTCCTCAAATATTCCTCACCTCATCTGATCTCCCGCTCGATTCTTCCTTGTTGTTATTAGGGCATTAAATATAGCTACGCCGAGCAAAAGAAGAAATTTAGCTTTCACTTGGATATTACGAAGTATATCTTCCTAAGTCATCTTGGCAGTCACTGTTATTATTAAATACATATGATATAGATACATTTTCTGCCTGTTAGCATTTAGTTAAAATAATGAAGATAATTGTGCATAAACTAATTTTTATTTATCAACCCAATACACTAGGATGCGGAGGTCATTTGCAGCCTGGGGCCTGGGAAGGTGTTTGGTGAGTCAGTCCTGGATGATACTCCAAGGTATTGTTAATAATAATAATAACAATGGGGAAATATATACAACAAATCCCTGGTAACATTAAAAAAAAATGAACTACTAACATTAAAAAAAATGAACTACAGAGGATCACACTATTTAAGACACTAAGACTGGTGACTAGACACAAATTCATATTTACTGCTCTCTTCTTACGGAGCTTTTTAGGGATAATGAAACAAGTAATTCAAATTGAACACAACTAAGTTAGAAATCCAACTATAGTACGGAGGCGAAGAAGTTGTCCATTTTTACAAGTGTGGTCAAGGATTTGTACATGGGCCTGTCGAGAAAAATTCATCTAGTACACGGGGATTAACGCTAAGATTAGCGCTCTAACAGTTCGGCCACACTTCCTAGTCTTACTACTCCTGTATTCCTGACATTTATTTTTAAACGGGTCTATTTTCCAAAGCTTGATTCAAATAAAGTTTGTTGTTGTTGTTATCTACAGGCAGGCGACAGTTATCACTAGTGAATTCTGTGAGCTGTTACTAGTGGAGAAAAGGGATTTTCGGGTCATATGGAAGGTACGTCATTGAAGATTTCACAGGGGGATAACAGCGGGAGGGAAACAGAGAGAACAGGGGACGGTAGAGGCACGGGAAGGCGGAAGAGAAAGAGCGGGAGGTGCGGACGTCTAAAAGGAATTAATATTTCGCCATAGAAAAAGGGCTTAAGGGATGAAACCTTGAAAAAAAAGGGGCGAAAGCAGGCCGGGGAAATGCAACGTACGGGAGGTGAGAAGTTTGGGCTCACACTGCCCCCTTTAATTATTCCGCGGATTTCAGTTCTTACAAGCTAGGATAACATGGATAATGCCAACAGGGGTCTTTTTTGCATGAGCATGCGCGACCGCTGACTTGTCAAAGAGCACGCGACCAGTGACAGTGACCGTGCTGCATAGTCATAGGAACCAAATTGTTCACTTTGAAAGCTTGCTTGAGATTGAAATGGTAGCAGGAACTTAGGAAAGACCTTCGTTGTACAAAATAAGTAAAGATCTGTTGATTTAAAGTGGAGACTGATGCGCTGAACGAGGTGAAAGAGCAAGTTTCTCAAGGATGTCTGACACGAACATGGCTGCTTGTTGTTGTTTGGCGCTCGACTCGTGTCTTGATTCCCCTTTAAGAACCGCAAAGTTTGGCATAGAATGCATTGCTGATGCGTAGCTATTGAGCAAAATGTTCTTTATTTAGTGTTTGTCTATAAATCGGATGTAAATCGGTTTCTCGATGCCGTAGAGCATTTCTGGCAATAATTTGTTAATAGCTGATTTAGCCATATTTCGGGAGTGGATTAATAACGATCAGCGGGCGACTACCACGCCGTTTTCAGTTGGAATAGAGAGTTTTTGCCTTAAGTATTTTAGGGATACAAAGTTTGTTTATAGGAAAATTGTAGAACTTCATGTTTTTGCGTGGACTAACATTGTAACGCATCTTTTACAGGAATTTGCTTTTGGCCAGAACTTAAATGTTCTAATGATTTTTAACTTTTGGTCGGCATCATATGTTTACTGTACTTCTTGGAAAACCTAACCGTTTGTTTCATCAAAATCGGTCACAAGATTGGACTTTAATTTCGGTCCTATTGAATGCAGTTTTGACTGTGTCTCATTGATATTCATTTTTTTATTGTTCGGAGACATACAGAGTGACTACCACCAACATCTCACCAGGTGACTAATCTACGTCTCGTTTGCTCTTAATTTTGTAGCTTTAAAGTGCTTGGAAAATTGTAGAACATATATTAATTCACTGCTGAACTGAACATCGGCTTTCGCGCACTTCGAACCCGTTGAAATTTGCTGTTTTTTAATATTTATCTTCCTTTCCCATTTCAAAACAAAGAAAATTGAAAGTGTTTACTTGCATCAACAAACGTTTCTGCACTTTGTCTAGACTTTGATGAGGTCAGCGCAATCCTCCAGGCACTACATATACGCGCGCTGTTGTCCAGGTCAAGTGGGGAGATGAAATTTGATAGTAGCTCGTGTATGTTAAAGCCGGTCTACTTCGCTTTTTTTTAGACCATGTTAGAGTTTTTTTTTTTGCAAACTACACATTTTGTTACATCACCAGTACATTCGCCAAGACCAACGAGCAAAATAATCGCTATGATAGCTTTGAGACGCGCCATTTTGATGAAGGCAAACCCTGTGGTGAGCCTCCATGCACATCGCTTGTTCAGCGGTCGCGCATGCTCATGCAAAAAAGACCCCTGTTGATAATGCCAAGAGCCTATGAGGTTTCTGTAAAGGCTTCTGATAATACTAATTAAAAAAAAGCAATTCGCAAAGAAGAAAATAGCAGTTAAAGACGCAACTTATGTAGCTGCCAAAAAATTCAGTCTTGCCGAGACTCGAACCCTGACCTCTGCTAGTATACACCGGTGCAGCGCTCAGTAACCAGCTGAGCAAGCAAGCCAGCTGGGGGCAGCTGCAGGTCATCAATTTAGCGAGTTGGTTCGTACTATATCTGAAAAAGATGATGATGTAATGATATATAATGAATTTCATTTTATTAGAACTTCGGAATGAAGAAATAAATGCAAAGAAGACCATCGCAGTTAAAGTTGCAACTTATGCAGTTGTGAAAAGAAAAAGTGAAAAAATTCAGGTTTGCCACGATTGCTGACACTAAATAATGTTTCTCTTCCAGCGAAGCAAGTCGTACCTTGAGCATCTGATAGCAACGACCTCGTCTTTAAAATTGTATTCTGGAATGAAAGGTATAACAGCAAAAAGTCTCACTTATAACTTGTAAAGTAGTGGTTAATTTTCCCATAAATGTGTTTTATTTTCCAAAATGTTATAAATGTTATCCTCTTTCCTTTTTAGAAAAGAAGGAGGAGAACACGGAAGGAAATGCTTCGGATAACGACAATTCGGCTACGGTAGGTGCCTGTAGCTAATATAGCTTAACTGCGCGCGAGTACCGCATGAATGTTTCCTAGTCTGTGTTTTTCTAAATCCTCCATAGTGCCAGGAAAACAATAGAACTGGTTAACGAATGATCAATAAAATAGTTTACAGGATGGTCAGTCAGTCATAATTACCTCACAATCATCTGTCAAGGTTTGACTACGAAAAGAAATAGGCTTTTTTTACATTTCGTTTTATCAGATCCGTAGCTTTTGCTGAGTACTCCCTAAATGTAGGGTAAAATAAGTGTAATCCCCCGTTCTCTTAATAAAACATCACGTTACATAGTGTGTAACCTTTATACCGGGTGTCCATATTTACCTCACAGTGCCCCTTTAAGGACTTATCAGAAGCTGGTATGGTCCTCCGCCATAGAATGAAGCAGTCATCTAAACTTATCTGCAAACGAAAGCTTGGTAACCAAGCAGTGAAGAGATGCTTTGTTGGCTCGGAGGCAATTGATTGGTTGAGGAAAATCAGTCCACTAGTTCACGGCCGTTTCCATGCCATTGCTATGCTGCAAGCCTTGCTGGAAGAAGGAGTCATCACTCACGGTAAGGTTGACTAGTCAGACTAACCCCAAAAGAAGAGGTGTGGGGTGTGTGGCGTACCATATCCCGAGGGAGTGGGGGAATACTTTCATAAATTTAGGATAGGTGTTTGTCGCCCAAGGTCTTAAACCCTGATCCCACTCAAAAAATTGACACCCTATTTAAGGCCCAACACCGAAAAATGACACCTTATTCAAGGGAAACACACAACACTGCAACACACGAATCTTCATTAGATCGCTTTTCTAATACTCTTCCTAGTACTCTGAAGGAAATTTCAATTTTAACAGAATTTGTTTCTCGTGTAGCTAGGCCATTTACGTACAACAATTTTAGCTAATACAATTTAGGTGCCCTGCTGTCTAAGAATCACACCGGGAACAAAGGTTACACAATGTCACAAATGATAAGAATGATACCCTAGTTACTAGTTCTTCCCATTCTCACATATGGTCTCGCTGTGTATGGCGCTTCTGTTATACAGTGTTTTTTAGACAGGTGCCATAAGCGTCATTTTACCTCTCAAACAGTTAGCATTTTTAATCTTTTAGAACAGCAAGATAAATCCGCTTTCAAAAGAGTTATTAATAATCATATGATAGGTGCGATCATTCCCAAAGATAAATAATTAGTATATAATTTGCCTAGGAGAAGGTGTCACCTTCCTCAGATAAAAACGGAGAGATACAAGAAAACTTTTGTAAATAGATTTATTTTTAAATATAATTTAGTATAGTATTATTCTATCTTATATTACTATTGTATTTTATCGTGTATCTTTTAATACTTTTTCACTGTAACTTAGGATATGTATTTTTATCCTTTGATTGAATAAAGACTATTATTATTATTATTATTATTAGAGATTTATCCGACTAATAGGCAGTT